>NW_012274755.1:0-1418 GCF_000151885.1 Dipodomys ordii
AAAAAAAAAAAAAGATCCTTATGAATTTTTTGGATTGCTTCTTCTATTTCATTGAAGAATGAGGTTGGAATATTGATAAGTATCACACTGAATATGTAGATAGCCTTTGGCAGTATTGCCATTTTCACGATGTTAATCCTCCCAATCCAGGATCATGGAAAGTTTTTCCACTTGCTTAGTTCTGCTTTAATTTCCTTTTTTCAGGTTTTTAAAGTTTTTGTCATACAGGTCCTTCATCTCTTTTGTTAAGTTAACTCCTAGGTATTTTATTTTTGTGGGGCTATTACAAAAGGGGCTGCTTTCCTAATTTCAGTTGTGCTCTTCTCATTATTGGCATGCAGGAAAGCCATTGATTTCTGAGGGTTAATTTATACCCTGCTACTTTGCCAAAGTTTCCAATCAGCTCAAGTAACTTGGGAGTGGGGTCCATGGGGTTCTTTAAATACAAGATCATGTCATCTGCAAAGAGAGAAAGTTCTACTTCATCTTTCCCTATTTGGATCCCCTCTATGTCTGCATCTTGACTTATTGCACTAGCTAGGCATTCTAATACTAGGTTGAAGAGGAGTGGAAAGAGTGGACATCCTTGTCTCATTCCTGAATTTAGAGGAAATTGCTTTAACTGTTTGCTGTATGTTTGTCATATACAGCCTTTATTATATTGAGGAATGTTCCATTGATTTCTAGTTTCAGAACTTTCATCATAAAGGGGTATTGGATCTTGACAAATGCTTTTTCTGCTTCTTTTTTTTCTTTGTGTTTTTTTTTTAATTGTGAAAATACTGTACAGAGGAGTTACAATTACATAGGCAAGATAATGAATACATTTAATCATGTGGTTCTTATCCTTGTACTTGTTGATGTGATCAATTTTATTAATTGTTTTGCATATTGGACCAGCTATGTGTCCCTGAAATGAATCCTGTTTGATCAAGGTGTATGATTTTTTTTTGATGAGTTGTTGAAGTCGATTGGCCAAGCACAACAAGTCAAAGTTGGACAAATGGGATTCCATGAAGCTGCAGAGCTTCTGCAAGGCAAAGGACATAGTTAGCAAGATCAATAGAAAGCCCATGGATTGGGAAAAGATCTTCACTAGCGATACAACAGAAAAGGGTCTCATATCTAAAATATACCTGGAACTCAAAAATATAAATCCCCCAACAACAAATCCTCAAAGAAACAACTCTTGATTATTAAATGTGTTAAATTACATGGGCAAGATAATGAGTACATTTCTTATCAAGCATTGTAGCCTCCTCCTTTGTTTCCCCTTCCCATCCTCCCCCCGACCCCACCCAATTCTCCCCGCCCCCCATGCCTCCCCCCCCCAAAGTTGTAAATTTCGTTTTTGACATAATGACTTGTACTTCTCATTGTTGCAATGGGTCCACCTGTATCCCTATTTAAACGATTTG
>NW_012274756.1:0-1879 GCF_000151885.1 Dipodomys ordii
ACTCAGGAGGCTGAGATCTGAGGATCACGGTTCAAAGCCAGCCCAGGCAGGAAAGTCCATGAGACTCTTATCTCCAATAAACCACCAGAAAACCAAGTGGTGCTGTGGCTCAAGTAGTAGAGCACTAGCCTTGAGCTGAAGATTTGAGAGACAACACCCAGGTTCAGAGTTCAACCCCCATGACCTACCCAAAAGAAAAAGTTGAAAGTGGAGTTGTGGCTCAAATGGTGGAGTGCTAGCCTTGAGCAAAAAAAGCTCAGGGACAGCGCTTGGGCCCTGACTCAAGCCCAAGGACCAGCACAAAAATAATAATAATTGTGTCCCCTAAAATAACGGTTCATTATTGCATTAGGCCAAAGCTGATACCCATTGGTTTATTATTGGAAATGTTCTGTTTCAACCAAGTGTCAATAAGTCTAGCTTTCTCCCTTACACCCAATAATGGCAAATGCCCATTTAAAACTTAATTGGAAAAATCAGTACCCAAAGGTAAGGAAATGAAAAAAAAATATATATATATATGTAATTGCTATAAATTATTAGCTCATCATTGTCACTTTGTTAAAAATGGATGGAACTCCAGTACTAGGTACAAAACAACAAAGGAATAAAACCATAAAGACATTTAATGCTTCCCCCCCCCACCTATGACTTTGTAATAAGAAACAGACTGTGGCCGGATGTTAGGGAGCTTTTCTTCCTTTGAAGCTCTGTCTTTCATCTTCTCAACAGGGCTTCCAACAGGAAATTACACTAAACACCAACAAGATTGACCAGCTCATCGTGTTTGGGGAGCAGCTCATTCAGAAGAGCGAGCCCCTGGATGCAGTGTTGATTGAAGATGAGTTGGAGGAGCTGCACCGGTACTGCCAGGAGGTGTTCGGCAGGGTCTCCCGGTTTCACCAGCGGCTGACCTCTCACGTTCCGGTAAGAGCAGCCCACCAGCCAGGGCTCCATGTGTGGGTCTGACTGGATGTTTAAAGGGTTTCGAGCCAGTCCTGAGCCTTGAACTCAGGGCCTGGGACTATCCCTGAGCTTTTTACTCAAGGCTAGCATTCTATCACTTGAGCCATAGTTCCACTTCTTACCTTTTGGTGGTTAATGGAGATAAGAGTCTCATAGACTATCCTGCTGGCTTCGTGTGATCATGAGATCTCAGCCTCCTGAGTAGGCAGGATGAGAAGCATGAGCCACCAGCACCTAGCTAGCTTTATGTTTTGTTTTTTTTTTTTTTGAAAGGGTTACACCAAGCAATTTATTTTTTATTGTCATTAATACAGAGCTATGATTCCTTACACCTTCCCACTACCCCATGAAAAAGTACTACTGGAATTTCCTGCTACTCTTACCTGTAGACAGTGTGTTCTCAGGGAAGAACTGTTCTAGCATGTGTCAGGGCCCCTAGAATTCACTGAAAACTGTTTTGCTTTGGATCATGTACAGCTTGGGAATGTGTCTGTCTTTTCCTCTTGCTTCACGTCTGGGAACATTTAATATTGGTGCCTTTCTGATTCTTTTTGCCCACCTTCAAAGTGACCAATGTATTTTCAAAACCAACTTTGATGTTTCCCTTAACACAAGGGCCATTTGGGAAGTCCAGGAGGACCAAGGCCACCATCAGAGCTTACTCCCTTAGTGGACAGAAGATTTAATGATGACCATTGACCAGCACCACTGGCCACTGCTTCTTTTGTATGTCTCCAAATGGTCAGCTTCAGATGTGGTTATTTCTTCATCACCTAGTCTCAGAATTCCCCAATAATTCCTCTTTTTTGGGGGAGGGGTCCAGTCGTGGGGCCTGAACTCTGGGCCTGGGCGCTGGCCCTCAGCTCTTCAGCTCAAGGCTAGCGCTCTACCACTTGAGCCACAGCGCCACTTC
>NW_012274757.1:0-3434 GCF_000151885.1 Dipodomys ordii
AAGAAGAAGAAGAAGAAGAAGAAGAAGAAGAAGAAGAAGAAGAAGAAGAAGAAGAAGAAGAAGAAGAAGAAGAAGAAGAAGAAGAAGAAGAAGAAATAACTGGGTGCTTTTTTCTTAGCTACTCAGGAAGCTGAGATCTAAGGATTGCAGTTCAAAACTAGCCTGGGCAGGAAAGTCTGGGAGACTCATATCTCCAAAATTAACCACCAGAATGTCAGAAGTGATGCTGTGGCTCAAAGTGGTAGAACATTAGTCTTGAGTGAAAAAGCTCAGGGACGGCACTCAGACCCTGCATTTAAGCCCCATGACTGCGCTCCCCACCAATACACTGTCCTTCCTTTAAGCAGCTTCAGTTGGATGACTCAGCCTTTAGAAATAAAATGACTTCTCTTCTACTACATGTCAATTGCTACCTTGATGGAGAGGAAGACTGTCCCTGTATGGAGATCATTAGAGTTGCTCAGCCAGAAGACTGGTAGCTTGGTGGGAGGTCTTCAGCCTCCCTGGTGTCTGTAAACATGATCATTCTGATGGACAGTCATTTGTAGAGAATGTCAATAAGGAAATTTAGACATTCAGAGAAAGGGGATGGGGGAGAGATTTAAGAATATCCAGGGAATATTCCACTTCAAATGTTTTGTGTCTCCATGACCATGGACTGACATGAGGTCAGTGGCCTTGGGTGGGAGGGAGAGCAGACAACTTTGACTTTAGGGCAGAAGAAGTGTAGTCTGAAGCTTTGAGTGTCTGCTTGGACAGTATTTATTTGGTGACTCCATTCTGCCTCCTCTCTCATCTCTACTTGAGTCCTGCATCTGTGCTGGTTGGACATTGCCTGGTGGCTATCACCCTGTGTTGGTGTCCAAAAGGTCTGGCACCTCATTGCTAATTGTTTGGGGCTTCAGATGCAAATGTATTCCAAGCTCTTCTGAGCATGAAGGTGCACAGAGAGCCCAGCTGGGTTATAATGGGCGCTATCTGGTGGAGAAGTGACTGGGCATTTCTCCAACAAACCCTAAGTGATTAGTAGGCAAGGCACATCCCAGAGGAGGAAGAGCCAGACTCCTCCACAACTGGCAGAAGAATTTGTATGCTATATCCATGCTGGATTCCTCCAACCCATGCCTGACAGGCAGTGCATACTCCTAAGTGTACAGCATGGAGGACATCTGGAAAGGTGACTGGCAATGTGCTCAAATTCTGCACATCACTTGACCAGAGAGCTTCCTCTCAACAACTTGTGTGCATGCCCCTGTGTATGAGTGCCTGTGTGTACTTTCTGGACACACAGGAACTAGACAGACATGAGGATGCCCATGTGTCTATACTGACCTAGGTGTCTGCAGGTGCATAGCAGTAAGAAGCCCAGTACATTTGTGCACGTTCTTGCCCACATGTTTCTTGAGCACATAAACAACTGCACATGTCAGTGTGCATGCCTGGACACAGGTGTGTACATATCCATTCAAAGGTTGGAAGAGAAGGCCTCTATGCTGGGCTATATGTTGAGCCACTGGCTTCTGGGAGTGTGAGTTTGGATTTGTCCTCCCTGCTCAGAGTCGATGACATTGATCTAGGAGGAGTGAAGGATCGATTGTAATTTGGTTGGAGGGCCTGGCGCCGGAGTGGTAAAGAGTAATGTGTAAAGAGTGGTGTCATTAGAGGAAAAGGAGCTGGTCCACTGGGATGGGTCCACAGCCCTTGATTGGAACTGCTGGCCCCTAGGCATACTGGGGTGCAGTGAGGGGAGGCTCTTTCTAGGAGATCCAGGGATGCTTTTCCTGACTGAATGACTTGCTAGTCCAGCCCCCTTTTCTTTCATGTGTCCAAGATAGGCTGAGATCAGAGTCCTTGGGAGTAGGCAGAACCAGAAGCCATATTGTTTCCTCTGCATTTGCTGTTTTGCAGTGTGGGAACAGGATCTCCTGACAGACATCATCTTTCATTCCCAAACATTCCTTACATAATAATGAAAACATATGTCATTTAAACAAGGCTCCTATTCCAGCCTTCCAATGTGCTTTCACTTTGCCTTTTTCAATGGAACCTTACATCGTGACTTGAAGTGAGAGGACACGTATGCTCTGTTTGAGTCAATGAAACACAAGTGATCTGTCAAGATTCCTATGGTGAGTTTGAGCAGGCCTAGATTCACAGCTCCGACCTTATTCTAGATTGTAATAGTAATTGTCCGAGGTTGTGTGTAATGGAGGAGTTTAACTCACCTGGGTGGAAACTTAGAGAAAAGATGGTGACCTAGATGGCTTTGGAAGGTGGCTTTGCCACCATTAGAGTAGTGGGCCCTCAAGCTGCAATGTACCTGACCCATAGGAAGCTTGGTGGAGGTCAAGTTCTCAGTTTCTCTCCCTCTGCCCCCTAGACTTTTGATTCAGTTGGTTTGGAGTGGATCCTAAGAGGCTGAGACTTCCTATGTTCCAGATGATTCTATTGCAGGTGGCTCATAAGCCATGTTTGGTGAAAAGAGCTTGAAGAAGTAGAACGGAGAGAAAGACGTCAGGAAGTAGGGAGTATCAGCTCAGGGCAAGAGGCTGCTTTAAAAGGGAGCGATGGGACAACTGGCCTGCTTGTAGCAAGGTGAAGGGCAGGGAAGCTGTGGAGAGTGGAGCTGTCTCCCAGCCATGAATAAAGAGCAAAGGGTAGAATGACTGTTCTAAAGCCCAAGGTAGTTTGAAGATCATAGGGAATCTGCCATCATGTTTCAGCTTCCTACATTTTTCTGGTTCCTTGGAATTCAAGAGAAGAAGTTATTGCATCTTTCATAGGCAATAGAAGATCCAGATTAAATTTGGAGGGGAAAGTAAAAGGAGTTGGAAAAGGAGCCAGAACAAAATCAAGAGCTTGGAGTGCTTGGGTGGCTTGACTGCACTGCTAATGGTGACAGATTCACAGCCATTGCCACTAAATGCCTGAGATCATTTTGCCGGCTTGAGGAGCACCAGAAAAGAGCTCAGTGCTAATGGATTCATCAACAAGAAGAGGAAGTAAAGGGGGGGGGGCAGCCTGGGGAAGGAGAAGGCTGGCCAGAATTCTGGATAAAGACTAGCGAATTGGGGAAACAAAGGAAATGGAAGTAGTGTAAGGAGTTTGAACAAAAACCTGCCCTCTGACCAATGACCCCTCTGTCTTATATGGTACCCATCCAAGAACAAAGGCATAGAGTTTCTAAAAAGGCGGGGTTGTCCATAATGTATCTGAACTAATGCTTTTCTGAGAAGCAAGAACCCTTCAATAAGCAGTAAATCATACCAAAATTAGATTTTTCCTTTCCTTTCCTTTCAGAACCCTTCAATAAGCAGTAAATCGTACCAAAATTAGATCTTTCCTTTCCTTTCCTTCCCTTTCCTTTCTTTTCTTTTCCTCCCTCCCTCCCTCCTTCCCTCCCCCCTCCCTTCCCTCCCTCCCTCCCTCCCTCC
>NW_012274758.1:0-4641 GCF_000151885.1 Dipodomys ordii
ATATATGCCTCTAGCCTCAACAGACAACTTTCTAACTCATTCACCAAGAAAGGTAGTATTATTTTTAAATTTTTATTGTTATTATAATACAAGTAATGTTCAGAGGGGTTACAGTTACATAAGTCAGGTAATGAGTACTTTTCTTTTTGGAAAATGTTACTCCTTCCCAGTTTTTCTCTTCTATCTCACCCACAAGTTTTTGTTTTTGTTTTTGCCAGTCTTGGGCTTGAACTCAGGGCTTGGGCACTGTCCCTGAGCTTCTTTTCTTCAAGGCTACTACCATTCTACCACTTGAGCCACTTCTGGCCCTTTCTGTTTATGTGGTACTGAGGAATAGAACCCAGTGCATGCTAGGCAAGCACTCTACCACTAAGGGACCTTTCCAGCCCCTCCACCTACAAGTTGTATAGTTCATTTTCAACCTAGTGTCGAGTGAGTACCACTGCTGCATTTGCTCATTCCTCTGTCCCTCCATTCAGAAAGGACATTTTTGTGCAATGTATTTGCCATGAGGGGGTTTGCAGAAGGGCTGTAGCAGGGGTCAGTGGTGCCTTGGGCTGTGTGATCATTTGCAGACTAGTATTTTGGAGACAGACCAGTCAGGGTCCTGAGTGTCATACCCAGGAGATCGGAAGTATTGGATGGGAAGGAATGTCTTGGCGTTCTAGAAAGATCTTGGATTAGAGAGAAACTATAGGAGACAGGAGGAGCCTGGGACCATGGCGCAATGTGGGTGGAGGTCCTGGGGTAGACTTGAGAATTCCCCTGACAGTGTAACCCAAGGCAAACAGCAGTCTGTGTGGGAAAAGAAGAGTTAGGAGATGGTTTGGTTAAATCTAGGGACGTCCCAGATGGCCATTGGAACCATAGTGGAAATTTCTGTTCTGAATGAAAGTCTACTTTCTGTTCCAGCTGTGCACAGCAGCCGGATGCAATTGTCATATGAAGTGGTCCCTGTGTGGAGCTTTTCCAAGTATGAAGTTATTTGTTTCCTAGATGGAACTTCCTGGGAGAAATATGGCCCAAATGGAAACTAGTTAGTTTAACAGCTTAGAAAGCAAAATAGTATGTTATCTACATCGCATGCCTGCCAGTGTTTACTCCTCAGATAGTTACCGAGTGCCATGGGCTAGGGTCAGTGCCCAGCCCTGGAGTCCGAAGGCTTTGCCTTACATTTTTCTTTTTCTCTTTGGGTTTTGTAGTTTTATTCTCACATTTAACCATTTCACTCCGCTTGGGTTCATGTTGGTATATGGTCTGAAGTGAGGCTCAGTGATTTCCTCCCCTAAGTGTTATGAGTACATGTGTGAGTGGTCACCTAGATCAGTATTTTCCAGGGTGATTCTATAAAATATTGGTTCTAGAAGAGCCTCAGGAGGGATGGAGAACATAATTCAAGTGGTAGAGGGCCTGCCCAGCACTGGTGAACATGAGTTTAAACCCGAACCCTACCTCACCCTCACCTCCAAAGCAGAAAAGAAAAAGAAAATAAAGCTTAAAAATATTTAGAAACTATTGTACACTGCAACATTGTTAAACAACAAAAAAAAAAGGGCAGGAAAAACACAGCAATGCTTCAAGGAATCTTCCAGTAAGGATGTGTGTGTGTGTGTGTGTGTGTGTGTGTGTGGAGAGTTGCTGGGGCTTGAACTTGGGGCCTGGGCTCTGTCCCTTAGCTTTTTTTTGGGGGGGGGTGTTGAGGGGCTTGAACTCTGGGCCTGGGCTCTGTCCCTGAGCTCTTCAGCTCAAGGTGAGCGCTCTACTATTTGAGCCACAGTGCCACTTCTGGTTTTCTGAGTGGTTTATTGGAGGTAAGAGGCTCACGGACTTTCCTACCCAGCCTGGCTTTGAACTGCAATCCTCAGATCTCAGCCCCCTGAGTAGCTAGGATTACAGGCGTGAGCCACCAGCGCTCAGCTCCCTTAGTTTTTTCACTCAAGTCTAATGCTCTAGCACTTGAACCATACCTCCACTTCTGGCCTCTTCTTGGTTAGTTGGAAAGAAGAGTCTCATAGACTTTCCTAGGTCTACTTTCATGTAATTGTACTGAACTGTGCACCCTACCGGTGAGCACCCCACTTCGGAGGAAGGATGACCCCATGGCAGAACCACCTCAAATCCAGCATCTGGGGAGTAGAAATCTGGACTGGGGCTGGAAGCAGGCTACACACACAGCCAGCCAGTTCGGCCCCATGGCCTGTAGTGCAAAGAGCTTCTCCAAGAACCATAAGCATGGAAGTCCCTGACAGGGCAGGATGGCCTGTCTGTCACTTGGCTAAGAGGTCACCATGGAGCAACTGCCCTGGGCCTTAAAGGGTGAGCAGAAGAATGTGAGGTGCCCTTGTGGGGAGGACCTGCAGGGAACACTCTTCCAGGGCAGTGGCCCAGGCCACGTCTAAGAACTGTACAACGGAAAGGGTCAAATAAGCAGAAGTGCCCATAGAGACGCCAGGTGAGAACACATGCATGTGCCTACAAGATGATAAAGATGGGTTTGGGCCAGAACTTTCCTGCAGGTGCTAGGCAGGGGCATTCTGTGTGTATTTTCTAAGTGCTGGGTCTACTGTGATAAGTCAGGGCCTCCTGGGCCTCCTTACCACAGTCAGCCCAGACTGCACACGTGGTGGAGTTCTCCCAAGGCCTCTCTTAGGGAGTCTGCAAAGCTCTTTTCTTATCTGAAAGATACAACTTGGGAGTTGGAAATATGGGGACCACGGTTCCCAGGGATTCATTAAGGCCCTCTGTTGAGATGTTTCCTCTTTGGAGGCCAATTAAAAAGGCTGGAAGTTTGAGCAGAGTTGCACCTGTGCTTGAAACAGACCCTTTGGTACTCAGCTAGGTGGGTGCCCCCCCAACTTCTCCTGGGGTTGGATAGACCCCAGGGGCCTTGGGTTCATTTACAACAAAAGTACATGGGCAAAGATGATTCCAAGATCATCCTGCTTTTAGATGATTTTTTTTTGAATCATTTAAGAACCTGCCTCTATGTTATACTGTCAGAAGTACATTGCCATCTGAGGGGGAAACACACTCATCTCCAAAGTAACCATCTCCATAGTGCTAATCAGGGGCACTTGATCTCACTGGGTTGAAGGTGGGGGGCGGGGAGAAAAACTAGGTTTTATACTCAGGGCTTTGCCCTTGTAGAAAAGTGCTATCCCACCTGAGCCATGCTCCTAGCCCTTATGATCTCATTTAAAAGAAAAGTTTTATTGAGATGCAATCCAGATACAAGTAGTATATCCACTTATCTAAAAGTATGCAAGTCAGTAGTTTTTTAGTATATTCAAACAGTTGTGCAATCCTTAGCCAAATTGCTCTTAGAACATTTTCATTTCCCCTCAGAAGACATTCTGTACCCATTGTCAGTCACTTCTCTTTTCCCCTAGACTTCTCCCAGGCAGACACCATGAATATACTTTGTGTCTCTGTGAGCTTTGCTTACCCTAGATCTCTCATGTAAACAATGTGTGGGCTGCTGTGATTTGCTTATTTTATCAGCATAATGTATTAAATGGTGTTTCAGAATGTTTCATTTTTCTGTATATTTCTTTCCTGTTTTTTAAAAACAGAGATCATTGAGATATAATTAACATATCATAATGCACTCAGTTGAAAGTGTGCAACTCAGTTTTTTTAAAAATGTTACATTGTTAATTTTTAAGTTTAAAAATGAAGTAGACAAAACCTTCCTATTTTAGCTATTTTTGTAGTACTGGGATTTGAACCCAGGGCCTCATGATTGCTAGGCAGGCGTGTTGAGCCTAAGAGATAGGATCTCAAATTCCAACTGGGCATGCACATGGACTGTGATGGACCTTCTTTAGATTTCCTGTCACAGAAGGGATGACAGGCTTGCGCCACCACACCCAGCTTCTTCCATTGAGATGCAGTCTTTTTGGACTTTTCTGCCTGGGCTGGCTTTAAACTATGATCCTTCCAGATCTCAGCCTCTTGAGTAGCTAGGATTACAGGTGTAAGTCACCAGCATTTAGCAAATTTCTTTCAGCCACATTCTGCAGTTTCCAATGTCTTCAAGTCTTGTGTTTTTCTTTATTAGATTTACTTGAGTCTTATTCCATTGATCCTGTTTTATTCTATTGTAAATATAATTGTTTTCTTAATTTCCTCTCCAAACTGTTTTACATTGCTGCTACTGTATCCAAACACAATTAAATTTTGTCTGTTGATCTTACACCCTGAAACTCTGCTGTTCTAAAAGGGTTTCAGGACTTTCTATACATAGTTTCACATCAAATAAACATAGTTTGGCTTCTTCTTGTTTTCATTTGATGCTTTTGTTTTTCATCCTTGCCTAATTGCTCTTACAAGGATTCTCAGTGTGATGTTGGATAACAGTGATAAACGGGCATACTGAGAGAGAGAGAGAGAGAGAGAGAGAGAGAGAGAGTTGAATGGGACTAGGGGTTCAACTCAAGGCCTGGTGCTTGCTAGGGAGGCACTCAACCACTTGAGACACACCTTCAGCCCTCTTGTCTTTTTCTTTCTTTCTTTTTTTTTTTTGGGGGTCCGGTCGTGGGACCTGAACTCTGGGCCTGGGCACTGTCCCTCAGCTCTTCAGCTCAAGGCTAGTGCTCTACCACTTGAGCCACAGCGCCACTTCCGGCTTTTTTCTTTTTT
>NW_012274759.1:0-2568 GCF_000151885.1 Dipodomys ordii
TGAGACTCCTATCTCCAATAAACCACCAGAAAACCGGAAGTGGCGCTCGCCTTGAGCTGAAGAGCTGAGGGACAGCGCCCAGGCCCAGAGTTCAAGCCCCATGACCGACAAAAAAAAAATTCTCCACTCAAATGCTAATTGTCTTCTTTCACTGGATTTTCTAGTAGACCTTTTTACATCTAACAGTAAGGAGCAATGTGTTCCATGCACTAAAGTTATTTCTATACCTTTTTCCTTCTACCACATTTAAGAGTTTCCTACTATCTAACCCCTTTCATCCTCAAGATTTTCAGAAAAGGTCACGCAACACCAGAAAAGAATCTATCACTAGTACAAGACTAATACTGTAGTGTTCATAGTAGAAAGGTATATAAAATACTAAAAGCTTAAGAAAACTAAAATAAGCTGAGCACCAATGGCTCATGCCTGTAATCCTAGCTACTCAGGAGACAGATCTTAGAATCTCAGTTCAAATTCAACCCAGACAAAAGTCTATGAAACTCTTCAATTTAACACCAAAGAGTTAGAAGTGGAGCTGTGGTTGTGGTGACAGAGCTCCAGGCTTGAGCAAAACAAAAATAAAAACACAACAAAACAACAACAAAAAACCCTCAAGGACAGCATCTAAGCCATGAACTGGCACAAAATGAAAGGAAGGGAAAGGTGGGCAGGGAGAAAGAAGGAAGGAAGGAAGGGAGGGAGGGAGGGAGGGCAGGGCAGGCAGGCAGGCAAGAAAACAAAAATATCTCTGGAAGGATACAAGACAAATAATAATATTGGTTGCCTTCAAGGAGGGAAAGGATAAGGAGGATAAGCACCAAAGGAAGACATTTTTCTTTATATTATTTTGCTTCTATTGAAACTTGACTTACATAGGCATGTAATCTATTACTTGTTACATGAGTTATACATTCATGACTCATGAATATATTTATTACTAGAAAAGTCTTAAACTAAGCCAAAAAAGTAAACTTATGGAACTTTTTCCATTAAAAATTATTAAAGGAAATCCACACATTAAACAAATTAGGACAAAACTAATCTTCTACACTCTTCTATAAACTACAACTCGTATCCATTAAGTATCTATTATACATATTCTCCTGGCAAATGTTAACTTAAAGAGAAAAACAATAGATCTAATAGTTGACATCTTTAATAACACTATTCTTTACCTTATTAAACTAAGATTTGTCTTTATAGACGAATAAACCAGGAGTTGTAGTACAGGCCCATAATCACAGGACTCAGAAAGCAGAAGGATGGCAGGATGGTGAGTTGGAGACCAGACTGAGCTACAAACAGCAAGACTGTCTCAATAAAGAAAAATCAAAATTAAATATATACATACGCAAACACACATTCTACATGAAAAAATAATTGACTTCTTCCTCTGACCCTTCGTTGACTATAGCATTAAAAAAAAAAAAGATGTTTATTACACTCCAGGTCAGACTTTATCCTCTTTCATCTATATTGATGGATGCAGAATAACAATATCTAAGTCTCTTTGTTTACATGGCCTCGAGATCTCCACAGCCCTACCACAATCTGTTATTCAACATTTTACTTTGTACTATGACGGTGAAAGAATACGGACAAGAAGCCAGGAGAAAACAAAGGATTCAGAAACTTATGACAAAGGGAACAGATGATGAGACATTCCCAAGGTAGAACTATGAAAAAGTTAGCAAGGAAGCAGCCAATAAATAGTCACAAAGGGCAGAATGACAGCTATGCGGTACCAATGGTTTATGAAAGCCTGTAATCTCAAAAGTTCTTTAGCAGAAGACCGAGGACATTCACTTGCAAGCCTGAAATATAGTGAACTAAAGAAAATATGGGGGGGGGGAGGAAACACGAAAGAAAATGTGATTACAAATCAGAGCTTAGGAAAGGTGAGGTAAATGCAAGATCTTAGAAACTAATTCCTATTAAAAAGCAGCGGAAAGAATGTAATGTAACAAAAAGTCTCTTAGAAACTAATTCCTATTAAAAAGCAGCGGAAAGAATGTAATGTAGCAAAAAGTCTTTTAGGAGGCCAGGGAAAAGAATAATAGTTATTAAAAGGTACAATCGTCTGGTTACTCTGAGGGCAAAGACTGGCGCAAGTAGGAGCGATAGGAAACTAGTCTTTTAAAAAGTGGAGTGGGTTGCGTGGAACTTCAATCCCCAAGATCTGTATGGAAGC
Organism: Dipodomys ordii; assembly: GCF_000151885.1. NCBI lineage: Eukaryota > Metazoa > Chordata > Mammalia > Rodentia > Heteromyidae > Dipodomys > Dipodomys ordii. The sequence continues at coordinate 2,192 of NW_012274759.1, forward strand.
GGGGGAGAGGAATGTACTGACTGGAGCGGTGGCGGATGGTGAGGCTATAGGCGTCTGACCCAGCAGCTTGGCTGAGAAAGCAGTGCGAGCGGCAAGGACAGAACCTGGGGCTGCGTCGCGGCCGGGGGTTCCCTTACCTTGGCCTTGTAGCTGGGCAGGTTGCAGAGGATGTCCGTGCGCAGAGCCTCCTCTGCCAGGCTGCGGGCGCACAGGCTCCGCCACACCTCGCTGTTCTCGTCGCCGTGTAGACAGCGGTACCAGTGCTTGCACACCAGGGCGCAGCTCCGCAGCTCGGACAGCTCCAGGTAGGAGAACACCAGCTCCAGCACCCGGCTGGGCAGCCGGCCCCCGGCCCCCGCGGACCCAGAGCCCGCGCC
>NW_012274760.1:0-1084 GCF_000151885.1 Dipodomys ordii
GTACGGTATTTTGTATTTTCACAATAAAAAAACTTATTAATAATTTTTTAATTTAAAAAGGAAAAGCAGGGGCTGGGAAGGTGGCTCAGTGGTAGAGGCTTGCCTTGCATGCCTGAGGCCCTGGGTTTGATTCCTCAGCACCACATAAGCAAAAAGAAAAAAGCTGAAAGTGGGGCTATGGCTCAAGTGGTAGAGCACTAGGCTTGAGCTGAAGAATTGAGGGACAGCGCCCAGGCCCAGAGTTCAGGCCCTACCACCGGACCCAAAAAATAAAAATAAAAAAATAAAATAAAAATAAAAATGAACCGTAATCTCAGATCTCAGCCTCCTGAGTAGCTAGGATTACAGGCATGAGCCACCTATGTCCAGCTTTTGTGTGTATTTGCCAGTCCTGGGACCTGAACTCAGGGCCTGGGGCACTGAACTTTTGCTCAAAGCTAGCTTTGAGCCACAGCTCCATTTCTAGCTTTTTTTGGTAGTTAATTGGAGACAGTCTCACAAACTTACCTGCCTTGGCTGGCTTCAAACCAAAAATCTCAGGTCTTTGCCTCCTACTCTGAGTAGCTAGGATTACAGGTATGAGCCACAAGCACCTAGCTTCAGTCATTTTTCAGATAGGATCTCAACTTTTTGCCTAAGCTAGACTGGACTCATGATCCTCCAAAGAAATCCACCTCCCAAGTAGGAGAGCTTACAGGTGTTTTTGTTTGTTTTTTGGGGGTGGTGCTAAGGATTGAACTTTAGAGCTCATTTTTGCTAGGCAGACATTCTACCACTTGATGAACCATGCCTCTAGCTTCTTTGTGGGTGGGTTGTGATGCTCTAGCCACTTTATGCCTGGGCTATGATCCTCCTACTTATGTTGATCTGTATCACTAGAGATGACAGGTTAATACCACATTCAGCATTGTGCTTCCTTATAGCTTGGACAATAAGCTTCCACCACTGTGTGTGTGTGTGTGTGTGTGTATGTGTGTGTGTCTCCACCACTCTGTGTGTGTGTGTATTAAGCTATCCCTCTGCTTAACAGGCTTCCACCACTGTGTGTGTGTGTGTGTGTGTGTGTGTGTGTGTGTGTATTAAG
>NW_012274761.1:0-1480 GCF_000151885.1 Dipodomys ordii
CTTGAGCTGAAGAGCTGAGGGACAGCGCCCAGGCCCAGAGTTCAGGCCCCAGGACCAGACCCCCCCCCCACACACACACAAAGAAAATTACAAAGAGGACTTGAATGAAATATCCTTCAGAAAAATGTCAGATGCTTCTTTAGGTTTCTATTTACAAAGCTTTTGCATAAGGAAACGTTGTATTATTTAGTCCACTAATGTAACTTATGCTACTCTAAATGTGTTGGATTATCTGCTAGCTCCATGATGAAGCAGTCAGCTTCTATGACAAAGAACTCTACCACAAAGAAAATGATGAGCAAATTCTAGGAACCATGCATTCATATCTCTTTACAATAAGGCAGCTCTTACAAATCCCAGTCAGAGAATTCTGTTAGTACACCTTACAATTTTATGATGATATTTTACTGTATCCAAATCTGCTCATAATAAATATATATTAGTGGAAGCATAAAAAATTAAAGAAAGAAATGAATGTGTTGTCCAAGGGAATACCATTTTTTAAATTTACTCATTTAGTATGTCTATTTATTACTTGAACCATATAGAACAATATATTACATATATATGAAGGTGTATTGTGTAGCAGGCAATTGCCACCTACAAAGAAGCCCTGCACATTTCACATAGAAGTATATTAAGATGTAGTAAAGCCAGCCCGTGTGTTTTAAAGAAACTGGACAAAACAAAGAGAGGCTCAAGGAAACATATTATGGAGCAATAACCAGGCTGTGTGAATTAAGAAAACATACAAGAAATACAAAATAAAAATGGTGGGAAAATCCAGTCATAATATTCAATATGCATATATGAAAAACAGAACCAGGTAACTTTGGGTGGGGTTAAAGAGATGTAGTTTTAAATTTTTAAAAATAAAAAAGATATAAAATGTAAGTTCAGAGAAGGCTAGGTTTCCTTGGATAGATTTCATTTAATACATGAGTCTTTTTTACTTCCTTTGACCTTGAATCAATCTGTTGGTAACTCTTTTTTACGCCCACCTCTGGAGGATGAAGACTTCCAAATATATGGAGTTATTTATGTTATAATGCAAAGGTTGGCTCTTCTATGCCTTAGGACTGAATACCTTAATAATAATTTATTTATATACTGAAGAATAACATATTTTGTCTTTAAAATCTGATGAACTGTCAGTATAGTTGTTGTGAAGGGAACCCAAAGAAATTAAAGCCTAGTAAAATTCTTTTTAAAAAATATTTTATTATCTTTAACCACAGAAATATTACCTTTAAGTAATAATATAAAGGAGTTACCATTCAACAAATCAGTTTATAAATGCAGTGTATCTTGATTGATGTCACCTTTCATTAGCCTAGGTAAAATTCTTTTATTTTATTTTATTTTATTTGTGAACATACTGTACAGAGGGGTTACAATTACATGGGCAGGATAATGCATACATTTCTTACCAAGCACTGCAGCCTCCTCCTTTGTTTATCCTTCACATCCCTTCCCAGCC
>NW_012274762.1:0-1818 GCF_000151885.1 Dipodomys ordii
CTGTGGCTCAAGTGGTAGAGCGCTAGCCTTGAGCTGAAGAGCTGAGGGACAGCACCCAGGCCCAGAGTTCAGGCCCCATGACCGGACCCCCCCAAAAAAACAACCCACCCAAACAACCCCCCAAAAAACAACAGGGCTTGATGGTACATGCCTGTAATCTGAGCTACTTGGGAGGTAAAGACAGGAGGATCACAGTTAAAGTCCAATCCAGGTAAAAGTGAACAAGATTCTATCTCAACAACAAAACAACAACAAAAAATCCCGAGCTGGGTGTGGTGGTACATGCCTATCAAAATCCCAACCACTGGAGAGGCATAGGTAAGAGGACCATCATCTGAGGCTAGTCTGGGCAAAGAGCATATGACCCTGTCTGAAAAACAAATGGTAAAAGCAAAAGGTTTTGGCATGTGGTTCAAGTGGTAGAGTGTTTGCTTAGCAAGCCTTGAATTGAATCCCAGCACTCTGTGTATATTTGCATGTGCATGTGTATGTGCGTGCACACACACACACACACACACACACTCAAAAACAAACTAAGCCACAGAGAAAAGGTACCAGATGAGGACAGTCAGCACCTATCCTGAGAACATTGTATCTCAACAGGTGGCTTAGGTCTTATCCCGCCTTGTTCCCCCAGTCTTTCTGGAATCAGCAGGGGCAGATCCTATTCTTCCTCCCTAATGAATGAGTCAACCATGGGGCCCAGTGAACACTTGTACAAGCCTCCCCAGGGGGGATGGAAACATCCCTTATCTGGGTCTGTATTATGCATCTGGGTACTAACTCTGGTCCTATCTTGGCATTGCTGACCCTAACCCCTCTGTTTGATTCAGGCCCTGGGGCATCCAGCAGCCCAGGATTGAATGAGAGTGGGGATGAGGGGGTAAGGCTGATGATCCAGAGAGATGCCACTCCCAGCAGCAGCAGCCATCTAAAGCCACGGGACCATCCAGAACGGAACCAGAGCATTAAGTCGCACATGGCATGGCCATTCAAGCCAAGGGTAGTTGTTGCAGTTGCAGGTGGTAGATGGCCACGGCATGGGGTCATTGTAACACACTCTATGCAGCGTGGGGCAGAGGTCCATGAACAAGATTTAAGGTCCATGAACAGGTTTTAAGACGCTTGTGTTGGGCACTGGTGGCTCACACCTAGAATCCTAATCAGTTGGGAGGATGAGAATGAAAGGTAGGATTACAGTTCCAGACAAGTCTGGGCAGAAGTCTTCCAGACTCGATGTCAGTAGAAGAAGCTGGGTGTGGTGTTCTGCACCTGTCCTCCCAGCTGGGATGGGAAGCCTAAAATAGGTGGATTAAGGTCCAGGTGAGCACCCTAGCTAAAAATAACCAGTGCAAAAGAAGGTCTGGGGTGTGGCTTAGTGGTAGAGTACCCATCTAGCAAGTATGAGGCCCTGAGTTGAAATCTCAGTGATGTCAAAAGGAAAAAAAAAGAGAACTTCAATCTAAAACATAAGTATTCGCAGGTTAAATTTGAGTATTTTTTTGGACATCTTTACAAGTCTTATGAACCACAAGATTGAGAATGATGAGAAACACAATAAATACACAACTTCTAGAAAACCCTATTAGCTTTTTTTTTTTTTGTGCCAGTCTTAGGGCTTGAATTCAGGGCTTTAGTGCTGACTCCTAGCTTTTTTAGCTCCAGGCTAGTTAGCACTCTATCACTGGAGCCATAGCTCCAATATGAGTCTTTTGAACTTTCCTGCGGGGCTGGCTTTGAACCTCAATCCTTAGATCTCAGCCTAGAGTAGCTAAGATTACAGGGATAAGTTACCATCCATCCCTCCCTCCCCTCTCC
>NW_012274763.1:0-1966 GCF_000151885.1 Dipodomys ordii
GGGCCTGGGCGCTGTCCCTCAGCTCTTCAGCTCAAGGCTAGCGCTCTACCACTTGAGCCACAGCACCACTTCCAGCTTTTTTCTTTTTGCTTATGTAGTGCTGAGGAATTGAACCCAGGGCCTTAGGCATGCAAGGCAAGCACTCTACCACTGAGCTACCTTCCCAGCCCCCTGCGTCAGTAATTTTTTAATAGGGTTTTACACTTATGCTAAAATTGGTTTGGATTATGACCCTTCTATTTACACTCTTGGTCAGCTGAGCTAGCTATCATGTACCACCCAGCACAGGATATTATTGGTTGAGGTAGGGTCTTGTAAGTCAAAGATGACCTTGAAACACAGTCCTCCTCATCTCTTCTTTAGTGAACTTAGCATTACAAGTTGCAGCCATCATGGATGGCTTAAGATTTTTTTTTTCAATAACCACGATACTTAATGTGTGAAAGAAAAATTCTAAAATAGTAGTTTCAGATGTGTGTGTTGTATGTTTCTGTGTCAATGAGGTAGAGCTGGCTAGATCTAGGAATAAGAGTTTAAAAATATTCTTTTTTTTGGGGGGGTCCGGTCGTGGGGCCTGAACTCTGGATCTGGGCACTGTCCCTCAGCTCTTCAACTCAAGGGTCACACTCTACCACTTGAGTCACAGTACCACTTCCGGCTTTTTTTTTCTTTTTGCTTATGTGGTGCTGGGAAATCGAACCCAGGGCCTCAGGCATGCAAGGCAAGCCCTCTACGACTGAGCCACCTTCCCAGCCCCCTAAAAAATATTCTTTAGGCTGGACGCTGGTTATTCATGCCTATAATTATACCTACTCAGGAGACTGAGATCTGAGGATCTCAGTTGGAAGTAAGTCCATGCAGAAAACTCCAGGAGACTTGTATCTCCAGGCAACTAGTCAAAAAAAAAATCTCAATATACATATATACTAAGAAACTAGAGGGGGGGACACATAGGTTGAAATAGATGGGAGATTAAGTGAAGTAAGCCAGACTCAAAGAAATATAGGTTCCATGATTTCCCTTATTTGCAGTAATTAGGATATAGCTAGGATAATCTTATCAGATGAGCAGAAAAGCACAAAAGCTATGTACAAAGTCGTTACGTTGAAAACGAACTTTACAATTTTGGTGGGAGAGGGAGGAAGGGAAGGGATGGGAAAGGGGAAACAAAGGAGGAGGCTACAATGCTTGATAATAAATGTACTCATTATCTTTCCCATGTAATTGTAAACCCTCTGTTCAGTATTTTCACAATAAAAAAAGCTATGTACATATGACCATATAACATGATGCTTGAAAAGAATTATACTCATTACCTCATGTAACTATAACCCTTTGTACAGTATTTTCACAATAAAAAACTTATTTTTTTCAGTTCATGATCTTTTTTTAAATTTTTATTTCTTTTTTATTGTGAAAATACTGTACAGAGGGGTTACAATTACATGGGCAAGATAATGAGTACATTTCTTATCAAGCATTGTAGCCTCCTGCTTTGTTTCCCCTTCCCAGCCTCTCCCCACCCTCCCACCCAATCCTCCCCGCCCCCCCACCAAAGTTGTAAAGTTCGGCAAACTTATTTTTTTAAAAAAAGAACTCTGTCTGAAGTGAAAGAACATTAGCCTTGAGGAAAAAAGCCCAGGGGCATGGAGTTTAAGCACCAGGAGACTTGTGCTTGCCCATGCTCATGCACGCACTCTCCCTACCCACCCCCACCCCCTGTGCCCGCCACTATGCTTTTTAGGATTTGGGGATGCATAATCAGGGTTGGAAACACCTAAAGTTCATACTATCAATTTTTAAATGTTCTATAACTTTAACTTTCATATCAAGTTAATATGATAAAAGAAGTGTTTAAATTCCTAGATCACATTTTTTTTTGGGGGGGGGTCCGGTCGTGGGGCCTGAACTCTGGGCCTGGGCGCTGTCCCTCAGCTCTTCAGCTCAAGGCTAGCGCTCTACCACT
>NW_012274764.1:0-1975 GCF_000151885.1 Dipodomys ordii
AGGGGTTATACTGTGGGGGAGGGACATACAAAGCAACAAAGAGATAATCTTATAAATGCGTTAGAAACACATGCATGAAAGAAAAAAACAGTTGTTTAAGGATACAGGTGGACCTGTTGCAACAATGAGAAGTACAAGTTGTCAAGTCCAAAACGAGCTTTACAATGTCAGTGGGGGGGGTAAGGGGAGGGGAAGGAGAAGGATTGGGATGGGGAGGGAGGGGGGAGGCTGGGAAAGGATGTGAAGGGTAAACAAAGGAGGAGGCTGCAATGCTTGGTAAGAAATGTACACATTATCCTGCCCATGTAATTGTAACCCCTCTGTATAGTATGTTCACAAATAAAATAAAATTAAATTGAAAAAAGAAAGAAACCACTAAAAAAAAAAAGAAATCTCTAAAATTCAAAAACAAAAGTGAAGCAAATCTATTCAGTAAGTCAATTACATAATCACACAAAGAATCATTTCAAATGGATTAAAAACAATAATTTCTTTTGTCTAGCTGGATGTAACCTGGAGACATAAATAAATAAATAAATAAATAAGACTAAAGGATTTCATCAAGGTGCTAGTGGCTCATGTCTGTAATTAACCCTACTTACTTAGGAGGCTGAGACCTAGAGGGTCACCACCCAAAGCCAGAAGAGGCAGAAAAGAATGTGAGACTCCATCTCCTATTAACCAGAAACAGATGGATCAGAGGCATTGCTCAAGTGGTAGGGCACCATCCATGATGATGCAGCGAATGAGAGGCCTTGAGTTTATCTTTGGGTTCAAATCCTTCGTCCTTACCTCAAGCTCTCAGTCTGGCAGAATAAATTTTTTAAAATTAAATACCAAGGGATTCTGATCAATAATATGAGGCTTGGAGAACAATTATTGATTTATGTGTGCTTGTGGAGCTTTCTTGGGAACTTTCCCCGAACTCTAAAGACATTTTCTAAGAAAAGAAAGGGGAAATTTCAAGGTCCTTAACAATGTGACTTGAGAGATCCTTGTGTGTAAGTCATGTTTCAGATGAAATATTTGCTAAGTTAAAAATAGACTGTTACTATATTATTCTCATGGATAATAGGGAAAATGGAATCATTTTTAAAGTATATTGGACTTTTTAGCTGACCTTTGAAAGACACTTGCAAGAATAGGTTTAGAGACACTATACCCGATTCTGCACATTACTTGTACAGAGGGGTGCACTCTGAGGAAAGATTCATTTGGCCACAAGAGATTCATTCTTGACCATGGACTGGCATGCTAGAGAAAAGAAAATGACCTCATGCCAGTGAAAAAGATTGTACTCCTTCAAGGGCACTACAATGCGACTGTCACTTTATCAAAATAGAAAAGTCAATTTACCATGATGGAAACATGCTCACTTTGTTATTATCTCCATTTTTCTGCCCTTTTCAAGCATTTACAAATATAAAATATACAGTTGATCAAATAGGCTAATTATATAAGAATCTCTAGTCTCTTGTATCTGTACTTTAAAGGTTCATGCTCAATTAGAAGATGGTAGAGTAAAAAAAAAAAACTAACTGCTAAAAGACCATAAACAAAGACTTGATGGACTATATTTCATTATCTTTTCATTTATTCGAAATGATGGCTAGATGTTTATGATATCCATGTTTTTTTCTCATTTAGCATCCATACTTATGATAGGACTTATGCTACATAGAATTGAAGCCAGTGGGAGTCCATGGACCATGTTCTGTATACTGGGAAGTGTGTTTATCACTGGGTTGGGACAGGTGTGAGGAACTACCATCTCTTTCTGGATGAATTGAAGCTCAGCAACCAAATAGTTGTGTTGCTTTAGAAGTTATTCATGTCTTGGGGGGCAGGGGGGAGGCTGGGAAGGGATGTGAAGGGTAAACCAAAGGAGGAGGCTGCAATGCTTGGTAAGAAATGTATGCATTATCCTGCCCATGTAATTGTAACCCCTCTGTACAGTATGTTCACAAATAAAATT
>NW_012274765.1:0-3163 GCF_000151885.1 Dipodomys ordii
GGTGACTGTATTATGAAAATAGCAAAATCAGAAGGAATTATTGGCTTATACCAAGGATTTAGTGTTTCAGTTCAGGGCATTATTGTGTACTGAGCCTCTTACTTTGGAGCTTATGACACAGTTAAGTGCTTGTTACACAAACCAAAGGAAACCCCATTTCTTGTTTCCTTTATCATTGCTCAAATTGTGACTACATGTTCTAGAATACTCTCTTATCCCTTTGACACAGTTAGAAGACATGATGATGCAGAGTGGTGAGTCTCAGCGGCAAAATAAAGGAACATTAGACTGCTTTATGAAAATATACCAACATGAGAGAATTGGTGCATTTTTTCGTGGTGCCTTCTCCAACATCCTTCGAGGTACAGGGGTGTTTTGGTGTTAGTGTTATATGACAAATTTAAAGAATTCCTTAATATTGATATTGTAGGTAGTTCATCAGGAGTTTGAAAAATGCATGCATTTAAGTTATTAGGCATAGAAACCACAGCTATGTGATATTGTACTTTGATGAAGTATTTTGATAATGCTAATTGTTTAATAAAGCATAAGCTTTTCAATAATTTAAATATTAAAAATCAGATAAATGTGAATTTCCCTTCTACTTGTACTCAGACATTTCAGAGAGAAATTTTACTTTTATGTAGTATATGGTTGCCGTTAATTTAAAATTATTTTCTTACATGTATGATAAAAATTAAATTATATAATGCTGAAATCTAAAAAAAAAAGTCAGGTACAGTCCCCAGGCCCTCACTTTATGACCCATGACTGGCAAAGGGGGGAAAAACATAAAGCAAACATAGAAAGTTTGTTGAGACCTCCTGGCCATTGTTTTCTACCAGTCCTAGGGCTTGAATTCAGGGCCTCAGTTGCCCAGTTCATCTTTGGGACAAGTGGTAGTGCGCCAGCCTAGGGCTTAGAAAACTCAGGCAGTTCCCAGGTCCAGACCCAAGACTGGGAAAGAGAAAATGCTTCAGGACTTGGAAGGGGGCGAAATATGTAAAGCTTTTATTGTGACCTCCACACCGTTCATTTTACATTCCTGGGATTTGAACCTAGGGCCTGGGTTGCCCAGTTCAACTGTAGTTGAAATGGTAAAATGCCAGCATAAGGCAAACACATCTCAGGCACATTTCCCAGGCTCTAATTTCAAAACCAAGGCCTGGCCAAACAAAAAACACAAAAAAAACTTATTGGACGTCCCTCTATCCTCTTTCTTTTCATTTTTCTTTTTCTTCTTTTTTATTGCAATTCCTGAGATTTGAACTCAGGGCCTGAGTTGAATTTGTCGGGGTGTTGGTGACGTAGAAGAGAGAGTGCTGGACTTGAGCAAAAGAAGCTCTGAATTCAAGCTCTGGGACTGGCCAAAACAAAACAAAACAAAACAAAAAACCACAAAAACTTTGTTATGATCTGCCCTACATTCTCTTTCTCTTTTTGCTTTTCTTTTTTCTTTCTTTCTTTTTTTGCTACTCCTGGGATTTGAGCACAGGGTCTGAGTTGCGCTGTTCAGGGTCTGAGTTGCATTGTTCCCTCAGTATTTTCACTCCATGGTAGTGCTCTAAAAATTGAGCCACAGTTCTACTTCTGGCTTGGGCTAGCTGTTTGGAGACATACTTTTAATGGCCTTTCCTCCTTCCAAGGCTGGACTCCCACTGAGATCTTCCTGATCTCAGCTTCCTGAGGGAGCTAGAAGGAGCACCACTGCCCCATAAATGATAAAACAAAACAAAACAAAAACACAAAAAGTTTGTTGGGACTTCCCCTCCATGTTCCTCTTTTTTCATTTTCTCTTTATTTTTGTGCCAATTCTGAGACATGAGCACCAGTGCTCCACATACAAAACATACAAAAAAATATGAATGAGACTCGAGGAGAAAACAAATGAACACCCCTCTGTCCAGCAGACTCCATCTATCTTCAGTTCATACACACATGTCCAGAAAGATACTCTAGTTTGTAAAGTAGAAGATGATTGCCAGGCAGAGTGAGGTATTTGGATGTAAAATAGATTTTAATTTAATATGGAAGAGATTGTGCACTCTCTCCAGCTAAAAGGAATTGTAAATGTCAGTCTAGAGCCAGGTTACTATGAAAAATTTTTCCTGAGGTTTGGAAGGTACTGTCAAGCAGGGAGGGCACTGATATATAATCTTAATATATAGTTATCAAATTAATATGTTATATATTATATAAAATATGATAACTATAAAATAACACTAAATATATATTTATGTATAGCACAATACATAAATGTATTTAATAAAACTAAGTACATTATAATATAAATGTATACAATATAATTATATAAAATATATTAAACTATGTCATATATTAATACACATTAATATGCTTAATGTAATATTAATGTATGTCATATATTTAAAGTCTGATTTTGTTGCCAGAGCAATATTAAAAACCTAGACAGATGCAAGGCACAAGCAAATTATATTAGACATCTGATACTTTTATTTTGTGTGTATTCCTCTTCATTATTTTATTGGATTAACTTTTGGCATTGAATGTCTCTTATATGACTTAAAGGTATGTTTCATAAAATCTCATTTTCTGGAATTTTGAATGGTGCCTGTAAGCTTTTACTAGTTTCTCAGACTAATTGAGATATATATACTAGTTTCTTCATGTTAATAAAACCATGGAATGGGACAAACACTAGGAAGTTTATTTTTAGCACCTTTAGAACAGTATAATCATACTAAAGCTGACTATGATTTGTACTAATATTCCTAAAGATGATACTTTTTGATACCCAGTTCAGTATATATTATATAATATACATATATTATGCAGAATAATTCTCAATTTAGTGACTATTGCCAGGAGCCTATGTAAATTTAATAGCATTTTAAATAACCCTCAGTTACATCAAAACATTTTATCTTACTTTACAAGCTCACTCAATCCCTTGTACATAGTAGAGTGTTTTTGTACACAATCACACATTCATTTAGGTTCTGGATTTATGGGAAATGTATTAGACCAATATAAAATCCTCATGAATTAATAAACTTATTTTTATCAATAGTATGGTTGGAACTCAAGGTCTCAGGTTTGCTTGGCTTGTTTGAACGGCACTCTAATACTTGAACCATGCTTCTAGTCTGGCATTTTACTGGTTACTTAGACATGGAGTCTCATC
>NW_012274766.1:0-2801 GCF_000151885.1 Dipodomys ordii
GCGAGGGCCGGTGGACGAGTCCGGTCCACCCAGGCGTTAACGGCCTCCGTGTGTGCGGACGGCGCTCCGCGGTGCCGGCTGCGGGGCTGAGGGAAGGGGCCGACCCCACCGGGGCGGCTGCGCCGCAGTGGGTCTGCGCCCACCTGGGCCCCACGGCTGACAGGTGCCCTGGGCCCGGCCTCTCGCCCTCCGTGCTGACCCTGGTTCCCTCCGCCCACCTCTGGGGCACGCCACGCCACGCCCGCGAGCCCCGGCCTTTACCGAGGGCTGCGGACCGCCCGGGTCCTCCCCGGGCCCCTCGCCGGCTTTAATTAGGTCCACACTACCTAAGGACGGCGGTGTTTGAAGGCCCCATTAGCTTTAAAATGGGAAGAGCTAATACGTGCCAGCTAGGGTTGTTGTTATTATTATTGATATTATTGCTATTAGAGGTAATTAGCCCCCGACACCACCAGTTTTCACTTTACAATAATATTTTACACCTGTGTGGAATTTTATACGCCAAGTATCTCACCTCCATTTTCATTTGTTTTCGCATGAACTGTGAAATACATAGCACATCATCGTTACTCATCTTATAAAGAACAGGTTTAAAATTAATTTTGGAGCGAGTAAGGTGCTGCACAGGGGTAATCCTTCCTACTCGAGAGGATTGAAGTTTCAAGGCCAGCCTGGGTTAAAAAGTTAGCCCGGAATATTCTTTTCCAGTTTTTTTTTAAAAGGATATTGCAACTTATTACATAATGTGGCTGTGAAAATTAAATGTAAAAATGTTTGCATAGCATCTGGCACACTAAAATTCTATTCAGTATTTATGAGTGCCTGTATATAGATGCTGGGTAATTCAAAACAGACATGCTGTTTATCCAACCATTCCTCCTTCCCCAACAGGGAGAGACGGGTGTTTAAAAAAACAACTTATAATTATAAAACCTGGAGGTCTGTGAGGAAAAAGGAAAGGAACAGGATAATATGACCTAAATTAAATGGGAAGTAAGAGAAATTTTAAACAGATGACATTTAAGTGAAGAGAGACCAAGAGCAAGACTTAGCCATGAAAAGTGTACCAAGCAAAGGAGTGTAGAACACACCCTAGAAATGGTGTTGACTTCCCCCCATGCTCTTTCTTTTATATCATGAGGGTCAATAACTTCATCATTACATTTCTGTGGCACACTTTATAATAGTCCTCATATCTATGTGTTAGTGGATGGTTGTATAATCATATTTCTTACTCTATGCTTAGTGTGTTCATAGCAGATTAGTGAGAATTTGAATTTTTGCAGATGAACTCTAGACGTTTATGTGGATATCTAAATTATGTATAATAGTGTTTCAACATGATAGCTTTTCTATTGATTAGACTATTTTTTTCAGTTTTCAGTACTTTGCAATAAACCAGAGAATTATTTTATATACTACATTGGAATTTTGCCCCATATATCATTTGCTATTTGGATACAGTATAAATTTGCTATGGCTACCATAACAGAGTATTAAAGACTAGTGTCTTGGACAATAAAAATTTATTTTCTCACTATTCTGAAGTCCAAGATAAAATGTTGTCAAAGTTTGTTTATTCTGATTCCTTTCTCTGATTTGTAAAGATACATTGCTTCCTGTGTATTCCCATGCTCTCTCTCATCTCTGTTTGTCTATTTGTGTCCAGATTTTTTTTTCTTTTTTGGTGGGTTGTGGGGCTTGAACTCTGGGCTTGGGTGCTGTCCCTGCGCTCTTCAGCTCAAGGTGAGTGCTCTGCTGCTTGAGCCACAGCACCACTTCTGATTTTCTAGTGGTTTATTGGAGATAAGAGTCTCACGGACTTTCCTTCCGGACTGACTTTGAACCGAGATCCTCAAATCTCAGCCTCCTGAGTACTAGGATTACAGGTGTGAGCCCCCGGTGCCCGGCTTTGTGTACAGATTTTCTTAGAAAACATCAGTTCAAGCAGGGCATATATAGAAGTTCACACCTCTAGTCTTAGCTGTTTTGGAGGAAGAGATTGGCAGGATCATAGTTTAAGGTCAGCTCATGCCAAAAACTTTCCCAAGACCAACCTGTAGCTGGATACAGTGGCAGGCATCTGTCACCTAAGCTATGTAAGAGTCTCATGAGAGATTGAGAGGATCATGGTTCCAGGGTTAGCCTGGCAGAAAAGTTGAGACCATTTCAGTGGGCATGGTAGTAATCCCATTTAGAAAGCCTAAAGTAAGCAGCTTACTAAAGTAAGCGTAACCATAGGGTTACTTAGAAAAATAACCAGTGAGCTGGGCACTGGTGGTTCACGCCTGTAATCCTAGCTACTCAGGAGGCTGAGATCTCAGGATCACAGTTCAAAGCTAGCCCAGTCAGGAAAAGCCGTGAAACTCTTTATCTCCAGTAAAACACCAGAAAACTGGAAATGGTGCTGTGGCTCAAGTGGTAGAGCGCTAGATTTGAGCTGAAGAGCTGAGGGACAGCACTCAAGCCCACAGTTCAAGCCCCATGACCTACAAAAAAGAAAAAGAAAACCAGTGAAAAGCAGGGTGGGAGATGTGACTGAATTGCAGAGTACCTGCCTACTAAGCTAAAGGCCTTGAATTTAAACTCCAGTGCTACCACAAAAGCAGTTTGTTGGATTAGGGCTCACCATAGTGACTTATTTCAATTTTACACAATTTGGGGACTGTAAAGTCACTGGGATTATCAATAAAACAAACACATTCTGAGTTTGGAGTATAAGAATTTCGGGGGGGGGCTGGGAAGAGGCTCTGGTAGAGCGCTTGCCTTGCATGCCTGAGGCCCTGGGTTCGATTCCTCAG
>NW_012274767.1:0-2680 GCF_000151885.1 Dipodomys ordii
AAAAAGCCGGATGTGGTGCTGTGGCTCAAGTGGTAGAGCGCTAGCCTTGAGCTGAAGAGCTGAGGGACAGTGCCCAGGCCCAGAGTTCAGGCCCCATGACCGGACCAAAAAAAAGAGTAATGAAGTGAGCTGAATATGATCTATTTTTAAATTTTTTTTCTTTTACTTTTACTTTAAAGATATTAGCTAAGATACATCAAGAATTTATTTGCACACTGCTCAAACCTTCCGTACTGTCATACAAGTCAAAGATACTGGAGTTCTTCCTCACATTGGCCAGATGCAAGAACTGGGATATCAGGTCTCATACCCATAAGTCTCTTTCTTGCTTCAAAGTACGTCATTTTTGTTCAGATCACAACTTATCTTTCAGTTCCTAAGGTTGTATCTCTTTATTCAATGATGACCTGGGGAAATTAACTATCCAATGCTACTGAAGCATCATTTCCTTTATTAAAACTTGCCAGAAACACATGCTACCAATGTTTCTTTGCTCTTCTTTTACTGGAAAGCTTGAGGGAGAAATGTTGCAGAAACCACCATATTCCAGTTCAAATTTACTTAGAAAAAGTTTTTTTAAGCCTTGAGTTTATATTGAATTATCCAAATCTAGATATTTTCCTTTAAGGTAAAGACATTTCAAAATGATATGAAGTCACCTTCCTAATGACTCTGTGAATTCCAACAACCTTATTCCTGACAATAAGATATCCAAGAAATAATATGGCAGATATTGTCATATTTATTTTTTATGTTTATACCTAAAGACTCTGCATGCAAGCCGGGTGCCAGTGACTCAAGCCTGTAATCCTAGTTACTCAGGTGGCTGAGATATGAGACGCGCGGTTCAAAGCCAGCCTGGACAGAAAAGTCCGAGAGACTCTTACCTCCAATTAGCCACCAGAAAACCGGAAGTGGCACTGTGGCTCAAGTGGTAAGAGTGCTAACCTTGAGCTGAAGAGCTCAGGCTAAGAGTTTAAGCCCCGTGACCGACAAAAAAAAAAATGCCTAGCAATGTCAAGAGAATCACTTTAAAAATCCATTATTAAGATGATTAAAAGAATACTACGTAACATGTAGCATATTAAATACTAACAACTGTACAAATATTGCCCAGATGTGTAGGGCATGCACTCCATGCCAAGCACTATGCTAAGCTTTCCATTATGTTCAGCATTTTCTTTTTCTTTGTTGGTAGTGGGGCTTGAACTCTGAGCCTGGGCGCTGTCCTTTAGCTCTTCAGCTCAAGGCTAATACTCTACCTCTTGAGCCATAGTGCAACTTCTGGTTTTCTGAGTGGTTTATTGGAGATAGGAGTCTCACAGACTTTCCTGCACGGGCTGGCTTTGAACCATGATCCTCAGATCTCAGCCTCCTGAGTAGCTAGGATTTCAGGCATGAACCACTGGCGCCAGTTGAGCATTTTCTATACCAGATCTTCAAGAAAGTCTCCATAAAGTGGAAATCCAGGCTCAGGAACTCAAGACCTGTTCAATTTTGGAGCCTCCTGCCCTTCATACTGTGTGGTTGGTGTACTAATACAGAGATAATTACAGAACTAAGTAGAGTTAATAGTACCCTGCCATCATTTTGAAGGAAATTACATGTGAAAACACAGGATTCCATGCAGTCACCTGAACAGTTAAATTCAGAAACAGAAGATATACCACGTATGGCAATACAGAACAAACAGTGATGATACACTGATAAACTCATTTTGGAAAATCCTGTGGCAATATCTGTTAAAGCCGAACACATTTTTATTCCTTTCTTGCAGTGCTATGGAGTAAACCCAGGACCCAATTCAATTGCTAGGTAGAGGCATTCTACCACTGAGCTACAATTCCAGCCCCAAAGCTGAACACATACATACTCTGACAGTTTCCCTATGAGGTGTATCCAAAAAAGCCCAAAACATGCAAGAAGGTTCATGGCAACACTATTTATAAAGGCTGGCTAGAAAATACCTAATATTCATTGATGCTACAATGGATAAATAAATCACTGTTATACCACTGAACCACTAAAATAAATGGCTAAGAACTACGTTTAACAATATACAGAACATCACACAAAAGAAGCACATATTATATAACTCGATTTATATAAAGTTCAAAAACAGGCAAAATAAATCAGAGATGTCAGAAATCACAATAATGGTTCCTTTGTTGCCAGTGGGGGTTATCAAACAGAAAGTAGCACAACAGTGCTTGCTGCAATAGAGCTGATTATGTTTCTTCATCTTGGGTTCCATATGTGATAATTTATTGAGTAACAGACGTATGATTTGTGCACTTCTCTGCATAGATGTTATACTTAAGTAGAAGAAAAGTCCAGCCGGGCGCTGGTGGCTCACACCTGTAATCCTAGCTACTCAGGAGGCTGAGATCTGAGGATCGAGGTTCAAAGCCAGCCAGGACAGGAAAAGTCCATGAGACTCTTATCTCCAATAAACCACTCTGAAAACCAGAAGTAGTGCTGTAGTTCAAGTGGTAAAGGACTAATCTTGAACTGAAGAGCTGAGGGATAGCACCCAGGCCCAGGGTTCAAGTTCCATGACAGAAAAAGAAAGAAAGAAGGAAAGAAAGGAAAGAAAGAAAGAAAGAAAGAAAGAAGGAAAGAAAGAAAGAAAGGAAGGAAGGAAGGAAGGAAGGAAGGAAGGAAGGAAGGAAGGAAGGAA
>NW_012274768.1:0-1450 GCF_000151885.1 Dipodomys ordii
TATCTATCTATCTATCTATCTATCTATCTATCTATCTATCTATCTATCTATCTATCTATCTATCTATCTATCTATCTATCTATCTATCTAATCTATGAATGATGCATTCCAAAAAAGTGAAACATCATAATATTCTCAGAATTATATTACATAAAATGAGAAATGGATTATTCAGGTGAATTATAAATAACTTGCTAAGTGATCTTTCCTAATTTCTATCATGTGTGCTGTTTTATCTCATCATGGATCCTGTCCTTTCAATATGGGACTTAATAGAAGGTGTTAAAATGAGAAGGAAGTGGAGGAATGTTTCAGAATCCTAGAGGAGATTAGCCATAACAATTACTCTGATTATGGAATCATCTATAGAGTCTGATTCTACGTTTTTGAATATGTCACACTATGAGCCTGAACTTCTTCATTTGCGAGATGGAGATAAAAATAACTACTTCAAAGAGTAGCTGTGTTAACTCAGATATTACACACAAAATTGCATGACTTATGAACCGGTAGGTAAATATGAAGAATCATTGTGGATGTTATTCTCCTTCCTATAGTTCTTATCCAAAGACAAGTAATCAATCTTCTCTTCATTTATGTTGTATATGTGCATATCACAAGCTTAAAGGCTTGGTTTTTATTACTTTAATGTACCTTGTGTACACATTCATTCTTAAAATTAAATCTCAATCTTCTACAATGTTGTATTTCATACACTTAGTTCTTAGTACTTACTAAGTGGAGTAAGTAAACATTACTAAGTGATGGAAGAGTGGATGGATGGTGGGATGGGTGGATGAATGAGTGGATGGATGGATGAGTGGACGAGTAGGTGGATGGTAAGATGGGTGGTGGGATGGATGGATAGATGAGTAGGTGAGTGGATGGATGGATAAGTGGACAAGTGGATGGATGGTAGGATGGTGGATGAGTGAATGGATGATGGGATGGGTGGATGGATGAGAGAATGGATAATGGGTCGGATGGCTTCCCCATGGTTGGGTTTATCCAAGTCACTCAGGGTAGTTAAAAGTAAAATGTTAGAAGCCCCAGGTCTCCTTTTTGCTTTATGACTCAAATGAAGTGGTTTAAACCCTGTCTTACATCAGCCTATATGCAGTAGGAAATCCTCTACACTCACTCTGATTGTCCCCAGTATTGGGCACTTAGGTTCCAGATCAGCCTCTGTATATCCTCTCTCTAAATTAGTTCTCTCAGCTCCTATGCCAACATTTTTTCCCTGCTTGAACTCGAGCTGAACAATTCTCTGCTCTCTTCCAAAATCCCAGCATTTCTCTGAGCAGATTCCTTTACTTTCATGACAGGATGTTTTCAGCTCATTACAGAAATGGAATAGATGATAATAGATATTAATTATCACTGTTATTTAAAAGCCTCTCAGCCATCCGTTTCACCCAGACTTGTGTGTGTGTGTGTGTGTGTGTGTGTG
>NW_012274769.1:0-2112 GCF_000151885.1 Dipodomys ordii
CTTGCCTTGCATGCATGAGGCCCTGGGTTCGATTCCTCAGCACCACATAAGCAAAAAGCAAAAAGCCAGAAGTGTCGCTGTGGCTCAAGTGGTAGAGTGGTAGCCTTGAGCTGAAGAGCTAAGGGACAGCGCCCAGGCCCAGAGTTCAGGCCCCACGACCGGAACCCCCCAAAAAA
The DNA here is from genome assembly GCF_000151885.1 of Dipodomys ordii. Lineage (NCBI taxonomy): Eukaryota > Metazoa > Chordata > Mammalia > Rodentia > Heteromyidae > Dipodomys > Dipodomys ordii. The sequence continues at coordinate 177 of NW_012274769.1, forward strand.
AATTCTATTGCTCAAAATGCATTGTACTTATAAACTGATTCGTCACATTGTAACATCTTTTTATAACTACTTAAAAATAAAATTTTAAGGAATTAGAATAACTTTATAAAGAAAAAGTCATTTAATGAAAAAGATACTAAATATACAGCAAACTGCTGTATACTTGATGTTTGTAATCTGACAAATTTTAAAACAACCTTGTGCATTTCCTCTATATTAATTCTTTGCTGCTACAGTGAAAATGGCTATAATATATTATCTTAAAATAGCACAAATTTTATTATCATCAAGTTTTGAAGGTCTGAATTTGAAAATTAAAAAAATTTAAGGTCAGAATTACTGACACATCTATCATCCCAGTTACTCATGAGGCTGAGATCTACACCAGCTCAGATTTACAGAACAGGGAAATTCTTATATCCAATTAATGAGCAAAAAGCTGGAAGAACAAAGGTAGCTCAAGTGCAAATTTTGAGTAAAAAGTCAAGTAAGAATATGAAGCCTTGAGGTTAAGCCCAAACCTAAATGGGTTTAACGTCTATGTTAGTATATGCACTTTCCTTTCTAAAGCCATTAGGAAAAAAATTCCTTGTTTAATATACCATCTCCAGGTGATATGCATTGTTTGGATCATGGCCTCCTCCTCAATTTTCTTTCAAAGATTCTAGGGTTGAAGAACTGGAATTTTGGAGGGTCAGAACCTGATGACTGCATTCTGCAATCTTACTCAAAGGAAATAGTAGTTTTTAAGTAAAAGATTATTTCACATCTTTTATCCTGTCACTTTCCTTTCATCATTTCCAATCTAAGTCTTCTTTTTCTGGCATGAAAACACAATATTTAATAAAAAAATCTTCCAGGTCCAGCTTGATCCCTTGATCCTGCTCCACCATTTCTTCTTATTTTATATTGGTAATTTCTTCATTCTATAGTGTGTGGAAATACCAGAACACTGTCTCCCTCAAAATATATATTTAACCCAATTTCAACAACCACTCAAGTAAGAGAGAATGAAATGGCGAGGAAGTCAAGGATTATTTTAGAAGAAACATTTACAAAGTATAATCACATGAATAAACTCTATGATACAGTTCCATGTAGCCCCTACCAAAAAATGTGCTAGAACCTGAAACCCCAGTGCAGGGAAGGGAGGTGCTTAATGGGAAGGACCCCCTCTCTGTAGATTAGTGCAATGTTAAAGGCTTGAGATTGCAAGAATGACACTTTTCCCTACAGTGTTTTACAATGACATGAGAAGGTCCTCGATGGTGCCAGTCCAATAATCTTGGGACTTCCTACCCATCAGTACCACGAACTAAATAACTTCTGGTTATCGTAAATCAAGCACAAAAGGAGCACAAAATCACCCAAGACTATGATAGCTTTCAGAAATAATGTGACTTCAAGTCAACCTCAAAAGATATCAAAACTGATTAAACCATGGTAATACCATGATTTTAAAAAAAGACAGAAATATCACAAAATAACATCTAGATGAAACATACAATAGATGACAGTATGAACAGTGTACAAGGGAGAAATCCACTTTAAAACACTTTCAGGATATATTTTTGTGAAAAGTTTGCATAATTCATTACTAGTATGACTTACGTGTATATGAAAAATGACAATACATAACATTGTTTTTGTTCAATTGTGTGGATTGAATTATTCTCAAATAAACTAATTGTTTCTCGAAATTTTAATTCAAGTAATATTTAAAAGATATGATTATCATAAAATATAAACATATTTTATTTATGCAACTTAAAAAGCAGTGCATTCGGGCTGGGAAGGTGGCTCAGCGGCAGAGCGTTTGCCTTGCATGTCTAAGGCCCTGGGTTCAATTCCTCAGAACCACATAAGCAAAAAGAAAAAAGCCGGAAGTGGCGCTATGGCTCAAGTGGTAGAGTGCTAGCCTTGAGCTGAAGAGCTT
>NW_012274770.1:0-3869 GCF_000151885.1 Dipodomys ordii
CTTTTTGCTTATGTGGTGCTGAGGAATCGAACCCAGGGCCTCAGGCATGCAAGGCAAGCGCTCTACCACTGAGCCACCTTCCCAGCCCCGAGTACTGTATTCTTATGTAGATTTCTTGGCTGATTTTCAAAGTTCTAGTGCTTCATATGTAGCTGAAATGTTGGAGCAGTTGGACGGTCCAAAGCATTTAATATCAATTATTGAGAAAGTGGTATGTTTAATTAAATTTACTCAGGCATTGAAATCTTTCGAAGTAGGATGGGTTGGAGGCATGGCTCCGCAGAAGAGTGGGCCTGACTAGAAAGTACAGGCTCAAATCCAGGTACCCCCAAAAATAAAAAGAAAAGTAAGTATGAGAAAAAAGTGAGTCCATTCACAGTTTGAATTTTACTCAAAAACATTTATCTGGCATATATAGAGATATATACCATGCTAAGTTACACTTGATAGAAGAAATTCTTATCATATTGGTCAATTATTTTGTTGTCAGACACCTTTTCTTTGGTTTAGTGTTAGTCATTGTTTTCCAGACTTCGAAATCTATATTTAAAAGCTGAAAAGCAAATAAAGGTTTTATTGTACTTTTCATAAAATACTTCTTATTCTGTTATTAAATACACCTGTGCCTAATCTACTTCACTTCTTAAGAGAAGCTTTAAATGTATTTAGATAAGATTTAAGGGGCTGGGAAGGTGGCTCAGTGGCAGAGTGCTTGCCTTGCATGCATGAGGCCCTGGGTTTGATTCCTCAGCACCACATAAGCAAAAAGAAAAAAGCTGGAAGTGGTGCTATGGCTCAAGTGGTAGAGCCCTAGCCTTGAGCTGAAGAGCTGAGGGACAGCGCCCAGGCCCAGAGTTCAGGCCCCACGACCGGACCCAAAAAAAAAAAAAAAAAAAAGAGAGAGTACTGAATCAAAAAGCATTGATGGCTATGTTGGGGGCTTACACCTGTAATCCTGACGATTCAGGGGACTGAGATCTGAGGATCATGGTTCAAAGCCTGCTTAGGGAAGGAAAGTCTGTGATCTCTAATGAACCCCCCCCCTGCTAAAAAAAAAAAAAAAAGCTGTGGTGGTGTGTGCTGTGGTTCAATTGGTAGAACACTAATTTTGAGCAAAAAAGCTCAGGGACAGTGCCAGGTCCTGACTTCACACCTCAGACTGGTGCTAAAAACCAATTAAAAAAAAACATGACTGTAGAACACTTTGAGGTTATTATATTATCAGTGGGGCATGTGTAGTTTTAAAGATGATGACTTTGAAGATGAAAGGTAAAAGATGGCATTGTTGTATCAAATCAGGAACAGTAACCTAGAAGTAATTTTAGGTTGTCTTAAACAGAATATTTGTAAATAACTTCTAGTCTGATAATGGGGAAATTTAGTCTGTACCAGGTTGGATTTTTAATTGGTAATGAGAGGAGAAATTTCATTAGAGGGTTTTACAGGGGTGAGGATTTTCAGGGCATATATGTACATGGAATAAAAAAACGTATAATGTGCTTGTGTCTTTGTGATAGGGTTAAAAGAGCTAACTTTGCCTGGGCTGAGCTTGAACTTGAAATCCTCCTGCTATTGCCTCCTGAACAGCTAATATCATAGGTGTATACTTAGAGTTGTAAGGAACTAATAAGGACAAGTAGGGTTTCTCAAAAGACACAATTGATATTGTAGACCTGATAATTATTTGAGATGTGGGAGGGGGCTTTTCTGTGCCTTTCGGAATGACGTAGTTGCATCCCTGCTTTAACTGACTAGTTGCTGATGGCACCCCTCCTCCTACCCTGAAATGTGACATTCAGAAGTATTTCCAGATATTGCCAGATGTCCCTCCAGGGGCCAAAATGTCTCTGGTTTAATCTGCTATTTTAGAGCATTGCCTAAGAAAAACACATGTGGGATGGCTTTGCATTTATAGCAACATAATGAAAAAGAATAAATTAGTGTCTTTACCAGTGCTAAAATAGGTACTTTTCATAGCCAACATAAAAGATTTGTAGACAAATGAAGCACATTCATGAAATGAACCTGGGAAGGCCGTCATTCATTGATGATTTTACAGGTGCAATTACATAACACATATGTGCCCCCCCCCCCCCCCGGAGGTATATGATATCCTAAACAGGTATCCTATTTTCTCCTATACCAAGAGGTGGTTAATTTGTCCTGGTTTCTGTGAAGTGGGACATCAAATATTTTCTACATCTAGGGGCTCATGATGGGAAAAGGCCAAGAGGCCTAGAAATTTCTTGTGTGTTTGTTCATTGCTTTTGAGATTTCATATGTATTTATGTATTTTGAAATGTCACCCAGTATCAATCCAAGAAAAGGAAGTTGATTTTTTTTTCTCTTTATAGGCAGAAAAACTAATGAAGCAAATTGGTGTGAAAAATGTGAAGCTTTCAGAATATGAAATGAGCATTGCTGCTCATCTAGTAGATCCTCTGAACATGCATGTAGGTATCTTTAATCATGCGTGCGTGCACACACACGTGTGTGTGTGTGTGTGTGTGTGTGTGTGTGTGTGTGTGTGTGTGTGTGGCATTTTTCAAGGTCTGAGAGACCACTAACTGAGATCAGTACTCTAGGAAGTGTCAAAGGAATCAGTACACAGTGGTACAGATAGGATTTCTTACATAAATGGATAGAATCTGCAAAGGAAAAAGAGAGTGGGATGAAGTCTGCAGAAAGCCAGCCATAATCTTCCAAGCGTAGCCACATAGGACATGCTTCATTATTATATGTAGTTGTGATAACACATTTAATATTACTTGTCAGGAAGCTTACTATAGACTTGGTCTGCCATACCTATTGGGAGCTATTCATTTATACTCCCTCTTATGTGTACCAAATTCTAGAACATTGACGAAGAATTATAAACCGTAAACTACATTATTGACACAGAGTTTAGGCACAATAAGCTACTCTTACCAAGGAGAGGTGGGAACCAAGTTACAAGAAAGCCTTTTAGAAGGTAACAGTGTCAGGCCTGCTGTATTAACTCTTTTCTGCACATTTGCTTTATATTTATATATATTTGTCTTTGAGGTATATAAAGCTTCAAGTCATGTGTTTAAATTGTAGTTTGAATCTTTTTTTTTTTTTTTGTCAGTCATAGGTCTTGAACTCTGGGCCTGAGTGCTGTCCCTCAACTATTCAGTTCAAGACTAGTGCTCTATCACTTGAGCCACAGTGCCACTTCTGGTTTTCTGAGTGGTTTAGTGGAGATAGGAGTCTCACAGACTTTCTACCTGGGCTGACTTTGAACCACAGTCCTCGGATCTCAGCCTTCTGAGTAACTAGGATCACAGGTGTGAGCCACCAGTGCCCGGCAGTTTTCCTCTTTTTGGAGGTACTGGGGTTGAACTTGAGCTCATACTTGCAAGGCAGGTGTGCTCTACTACTTGAGCAGTGCCTCCAGCCTCCTTCTGTGTTATTTTCAAGGTAGAGGCTTGTTTTATGCTTGGGCTGGCTGAGCTGTCATTCTCCCACTTGTACTCCCTCATGTTGCTGGGATAATAGGTACACATCACTGTGCCCAGCCACTGTGCTTCTCATGGGATAACAAATGGAGTTTCTGGACTTTGATGCCATGGCTGGCTTCACGCCCTCCCATCCCCTCCATCACCACCTCTCCACCTCCACCTCCCAAGTAGCTAGGATTACAGGACTGAGCCACTCAGTACAGCAACACTTTCACTTTTGAGAAATAAAAATAGATGTCTAGTTTAATGGTATAGACACTATTTTTGATGTTCTTATTTTGAATAAGACAGCATCCGATGTGACATACATTCCTGGTAAACTCTTCCCCTCAGCCAGTGCTAAAATTAGTAGTCTGAACTGTTTCTGTGTCTTTTTTTTTTTTTTTT
>NW_012274771.1:0-4815 GCF_000151885.1 Dipodomys ordii
TCCCTCCCTCTTCCCTCCCTCCCTCCCTCCCTTCCTTCCTTCCTTCTTTCCTGTGCTGAGTTAGGAGACATTTAGAGATCTGTTGGTTTAGAAAGTTGTTTTGTTTTTAATAAATAGACTGTATTTGAGTAAGACTAGAAGTATCCATGGCTACCCACGAGGGAAAAGCCTTCTTGAAGGCCCTGGTGCTTGTCCTGGGTCTGGGATTTGCAATCTGAAACTGGGCAGCAAGGGGAGGGCAGGTCTGGGTTGGATGCCCATGCAATCCTCTTGTCAAGGAATGGCACGTGTGGCCGAGGCTTCCTGGAACTGTGGGCTGAGTGTCACTCGCAGGCAGCTGGCTCCGAGTCAGGTCCGCCCTGACCTCCACAGAGAAGTCCAGACTCATCGATGGACTGCAAAGGGAAGTCGACGGTCATTTGGTCACTTCATATACCCAGGCAATAGATGCCTTTCTTTCTGTCTGTCCTCCATCTTTTTCCCTCCATCTCTTCCTCCCTCTCTCCTTTCAACTAGTATATTCTATAGATTGTCTCCCACCTCTGACTTCTGAGCTGATGGATTGTATATGAGGCATTTTTTAAATATGTGAGAACATACAAGTCAAAGCACATGTGTCTTCTGTCATGTAATCCTTGTGCTCTCTTTTTTTTTTTCTGGCCCTGGGGCTTGAACTCAGGGCCTGAGGCGCTGTCCCTGAGCCTCTTTGTACTCAAGGCTTGTGTTCTACCACTTGAGCCATGGTGCCACTTTCGTCTTTTTCTGAGTAGTTTATCGGATATAAGAGTTTTCATGTGCTGGGCACCAGTGGCTCACGCCTGTAATCCTAGCTACTCAGGAAGCTGAGATCTGAGAATCTCGGTTCAAAGCCAGCCCGGGCATGAAAGTCTTTCCTGGCTTTGAACCACAATCCTTAGCTATCAGCCTCCTAAGTAGCTAGGATCACACCCACTAGCATCTGGCTAGACCTAGTCTTTTAAAAACCTGAGCAGTTTTTCATATTTCCTGGCAGTAAATGGGGGAACTGTAGCAGGCAAGGCACCGCAGAGCTGGCCCGCACCTGCTCAGTACGAGGAGGAGATGGCACCCAGGCTGTGGATCTGCTTGCTAGCATTTAAGATGAGCGGGGAAGTGAACCGCGTATGTCAGAGCAGTTTGCCTTCCATCCCTGATCTCTAACCAAAGCCAGGGATTGGCTGGGGGAAAGGTCGATTAGAGAGAGGTAGCAGGGCACGTGGGTCGGGGTATCCACAAAATGCACCCCAGTTCTTTTGCTCTCCATTTGAGGCGGCCTTAACGTCTCCCTGGACTTCATCTGTCAGAGGATGAGGGCGTGCTCTGCCCATGCTGAGACAGCCGCTCCAGCAGATATTGTCCCCCTCCCCCTCCCTCTCCCCCTCCTCCTCCTCCCCATCCTCCTTCTCCTCCCCTGTCTTCCTCCTCCTCCTCCTGCTGGTACCAGGCACCTGGCCCCCAGCACACCAGTAGGAAAGCTGTCAAGGTCAGAAGCCTGGCGCCCGCAGGGAGGATGGTCTGGGGAAGGTGGTTGTGAGGGCCGGTCGCTGACCTGCTGACTTGCTGACTCTGACATGTTCTCGACCTTTTTAGGATGTTTCGGACTTTTCCTTAGAAGCAGTAAATAGAGTGAGGGTGAAACTCCTCCTGTCTTACTTCACATACTGTCTCGCAAGGGGGCTTTGTCCCCATTGTTCTGTTTCCTTCCTCTTTCGCTTGCTAGTCTCATAGCTTCTCCCTCCCACGGCTTAAACGCATCCCTGTCTGTCTTAGTTCAGCTGTGGCACCCTCTATGCTAATTGTCCTGCTTAATGTCTTGCATCTTTGAAATGAAGTCTGTACCGAAAACTGTGATTCCAATACTATCCACTATGTGGTGCTCTTGTGTCAGAAATAAGTTCTAAAGCCAGGTGGGCCATCAAAAGCATTGCAACCCCATGACAGTTAAAAGCAGAACCACAGGGCTGGGAAGGTGGCTCAGTGGTAGAGTGCTTGCCTAGCATGCATGAAGCCCTGGGTTTGATTCCTCAGCACCTAAACGGCAAAAGCCAGAAGTGGTACTGTGGCTCAAGTGGTAGAGCACTAGTCTTGAGCAAAAAAAGCTCAGAGACAGTGTCCAGGCCCTGAGTTCAGGCCCCAAGACTGGCGAAAGGAAGGAAGAAAGGAAGGAAGGAGGGAGGGAGGGAGGGAAGGAAGGAAGGAAAGAAAAGAGAGCAGAACCACAAAATGGGAAAATTGAGGATTTTACCAGCTCTGCAGAACGCTACTAGGCTTCAGTGAGTAGCAGCCTCCAGAACCACAATAATGTGTCTCGATTGAGCCACAGTGCCATTTCTGGTGTTTTTTTTTTTTTTTCCTGTGGGGGGAGAGGTAAGCTAGTTAATTGGAGATTAGAGTTTCATGAACTTTCCTGCCCACTCTCTAACTTCAGTCTTGAAAAAAGTCTCTGCCGGAGAGTTCTCCCTAGTTAGTAGTTCAGGGCTAGGAGCAGGCCAGCCGCTCTGTGAAGCCATTGAACTTGGACTCGCAGTCTTTAGAAACGCAGGTCTGTTGTGTGTGTGTGGGGGGATCTGGTGGGAGAGTCTGGACTTATGGACTTGAGTTATCACCACCATCCGCCATCACCGCAGGCCCTTTGCAGTTTCTCCAGAGAAAGCGTGACTCAGGAGCCATCTCCATTGCTTGGGTAATTGAGTCTTTTCTTTCTCCCAAATACAGACCTACAGTGGAATGTCTTCCTCAGTGATTCTTCACACAGCCTTCACCACACCTCTGTGGAACCTCCTCAAAGGAATTCTTTGTTTAGTGTTTCATGATCATTAAGATGTGATCTTTCCATCCTCAGCCTGTGAATAAACTTTGCTACTTTCCCCTCAGATGTGTAAAGATAAGAATCCAAATTATAGCCAGGCATCTGTGGCTCACACCTATCTATAATCCTAGTCAGTCAGGAAGCTGAGATCTGAGGATCACTATTGGAAGCCAGCGTGGGCAGGAATGGTCATGAAACTCTTATCTCCAATTAACTAGCCTACCCAACCCCTAAAAAAAGGGAGAAAAAAACTGGAAATGGCACTGTGGCTCAAGTGGTAGAGTGGTAAGATAGCCGTCATGCCCAGGCCCTGAGTTCAGGGTGCAGTATCAGCACCAAAAACAAAACCAAAAAAAGCGGGCAACTGCCTCCCCGAAGAGCGCGGAAGCAGCCGCGCCGTCATTCACGCGAGTATTTTCAGATGGTGCGTGCTCAGCTCACTGCGCAGCCGCTGCTTCTGAAGCCTTCTTCTCCCTCCGCAGGTGTTCATCTCTGTGAACTGCTTGAGCACAGATTTCTCCTCTCAGAAGGGTGTGAAGGGCTTGCCTCTCAACATCCAGATTGACACCTACAGTTACAACAACCGCAGCAATAAGCCAGTGCACCGGGCGTACTGCCAGATCAAAGTCTTCTGTGACAAGGTGAGAGCCGGGGCTCAGGGCGGGGCATCCGAGATGCTCTCCTTCCCCCCCACCTCAGAACTGGGGCTTGAACTCAGGGCCTGGGACTGTCCCTGAGCTTCCTTTTTTTTTTTTCTGCTCAAGTCTAGCAGTACCACTAGAGCCCTCGCGCTGCTTCAGGCTTCTTCTGTTTATGTGGTACTGAGGAATCCAGGGGATTTTTATACTCAACCACATGGTGAGTCCGATGCTCGTAGAGAAGAGCTTATCATAGCTGGTCTAGGTGGTTCACACCTGCCAGCTCCTCAGGAGACTGAGATCTGAGGATCTCAATTCAAAGCCAGCCCGACAAATCACAGATGCTTATCTCCACTTAACCAGCAAAAAGCCAGAAGCGGTGTGGCTCAAGTGGTACAACGCCAGCCTTGAGTGCAAAAGCTAAGCAAGAACTGAAGGTCCTGAGGTCAAATCCCAGTATTGGAGCATGAATACACACACACACATACATGTGCACATGTGCATGTATACACACGTGCACATACATACACATGTGCGCACAGATGCGTGTACGCACATGTACACACCCGCACATGGATGTGCACACACGCACACAGAGACATGCATTGCACACACGTGCACACACATACACACAGATTGTCTTAAATGGGTATTTATTGTTTTGGCCTTGCATTCAAATAAACTTTAAAAAGAGAAGGGAAAAGGGCTGGGAAGGTGGCTCAGTGGTAGAGCGCTTGCTTTGCATGCATGAGGCCCTGGGTTCAATTCCTCAGCACCACATAAGCAGAAAAAGCCAGAGTGGCGCTGTAGCTCAAGTGGTAGAGCGCTCGCCTTGAGCTGAAGAGCTGAGGGACAGCGCCCAAGCCCAGAGTTCCTTCCAAGCCCCATGACCGACAAAAAAAAAAAAGAAAACAAGCAAAAGCACCACCATAATGGCCAAGCTCTGGTGTCTTGGTTCAAAGCAGGAAAGTGCATGAGATTCTTATTTCCAATTAACCACTAAAAATGCCACAAGTGCAGCAGTGCAGCTGTAGGCTCAAGTGGTAGAGCGCTAACGATGAGCAAAAGAAGCTCAGAGACAGTGCCCAGGACCCGAGTTCAAGCCCTAGGACTGACACCGAAAAACAACAACAACAACAAAAAACATAGTGGCTTCTTGCTTCTTTGCTAGCCTTTGACTGAGGCCTAAGCATGGCACGCATGTCCCTTTTGCCCAGCATGACCGCTGTTCTGGTGTGTTTGTATATTTACGTAGACATGGCAACTTCCTTCCTTCCTTCCTTCCTTCCTTCCTTCCTTCCTTCCTTCCTTCCTTCCTTCCTTCCTTCCCTCCCTCCCTCCCTCCCTCCC
>NW_012274772.1:0-1419 GCF_000151885.1 Dipodomys ordii
TTCAGCTCAAGGCTAGCGCTCTACCACTTGAGCCACAGTGCCACTTCTGGCTTTTTTCTATTTGCTTATGTGGTGCTGAGGAATCGAACCCAGGGCTTCAGCCATGCAAGGCAGGTGCTCTACCACTGAGCCACCTTCCCAGCCCTCTCTGAGCTTTCTTACTCAAGGCTTAGCACTGTGACACTTGAGCCACAGATCTAATTTAATCTTTTTTGCTATTTAATTGGATATAAGAGTCACAGACATTCCTGCGTGGGCTGGCTTCAAACCATGATCTTCAGGCCATAGCCTCCTGAGTAGCTAGGATTACAGGTGTGATGCTCCAACGTCCAGTTCATACATGCTATATTTTAGTAAGGTTACTTTTTAAAAAAAGATGTTGTATGCATTTTTATCTTAGAAACCCTACTGGGTTTTCACAGTTGAGACCAATGAAATGTCTCATCCTAGGCATCTGATAGATGAAGGAAAATGCAACCATTTGAAATTTACTTAGGGCATTCTCCACCTCAAAAGCCTGCTTTCCTGTGGAAAAGGCTGTTAGAGCTCTTTCTCAGCTCAGTTCCAGCTTTCTCTTGCCTTCCTGCCTCACTAAGGGTTTAGAGGCTGTGATGTATGGAGAAAGTTTAGAAATACTTATGAAGGCCAAAGCCCAGGAGCTGAGGCTAAATGACTAAGACTTACTGAGTATGTTAAAGATCATTTCCCCTCCTCAGAACGTACCACTACACCAACTGTGCTTCTGTACAGGAGCAATAAATGACAGCTAAAAGAGATGTTATGGGCACACTTTTTCTAAGGAGCAGTTTTTAGGAAGCCCAGAAGAATAGACAAAGTCAAAGCCAAAAGAGGAGTCTGAAGCCAATGGCACTTACAGGTCAGCAACAAAAAAGGTTATGTAAAGTTCAACTCCTAAAACAATTAATAAAAAGTCTCCTACTATAGTTCTCTCTACCACAGTCCTGTTACCTCATATCTGGCTCTCAACAGACCAAGAGAAAAAATAGTTTTAGTGCTAAGAACCAAGGATGCTCAGGATAGACCATAGTTTATAAACTATCTCCAGAAAAATGGAGTTCCTCTACTAGGTTCAAGGTAATCTTTCTATATTGGCTATAAGGTTTAGTTACCTGTTTCAGTAAAAATATATTCATGCTTTTCAAGATTGTAATCCTGAATTTAATTAACACGTTTTTATTAACATGTCAGATCCTTGCATCTGTACTTAAATACCACCTCATCCTCAAGTTCTTTGGACATTTAAAATAGCAGCAATTCTCCACATCCTGAACCACCTTCCCTGCTTTGCTTTTCTCCATAGCTCTTATCTTTTTTTTAATTTAATTTAATTTAATTTTTTTGTGAACATACTGTACAGAGCGGTTACAATTACATGGGCAGGATAATGCGTACATTTCT
>NW_012274773.1:0-2605 GCF_000151885.1 Dipodomys ordii
ACAATGCTTGATAAGAAATGTACTCATTATCTTGCCCATGTAATTGTATCCCCTCTATATGGTATTTTCACACACACACAACACACACACACACACACACACACACACACACAAAGTGACAAGGAGGTGCATACCTGTTACCCTAGTTAGAACTGGAAAATAAACATAGATGAATCTAGCCCAAGCATGTGTATTCTAGCAAGTAGTAAGCTCTTATCTCAAAAATAACTAGAAAAGGAGGTGGCACTGTAGCTCAAGTGGTAGAGCTCTAGCCTTGAGCTAAAGAGCTGAGGGACAGGGCCCAGGCCCACAACCAAAAAAACAAAAAACAAAACTAGAAAAATATGTGTTGGTTGTGTCCACATTAAGTTTTCCTGCCTACCTATCATGGGGCCCAGAGTTCAAACCTCCATGTGGTCAATGTTTTTGTTTTGGTTATTTAATCTTAAAAACAATTCCTAAAACAAAATGGTGAATATCATCAATTTTTTTTAAATGCCTTCTTTTTAAATAAAATAACAAAATATCGGTGGAAGTCAATGTTCCTTATGTTAGAATAAATATTTAATAAGATGCAAATAAGATTCCAAAAAGGTTATTTGGGAGCGATATAAAGGATGATTTCAAAGCTTACATCTAAGAAGATACAATAAATCTGGCTCAATCTGAGTGTCCAAAACAGAAGGAGAATAATGGATTTAAATATATTAACTTGAGAACCAACGAGCACATCTTTGTACAGAAAATATCAGAATAAATAAATCATTATGAGTCTAGTTTTCAGCACCACGATGATCAGTTCTGCCAAACTGCTTTCATCTGTTTCCTTTAGTGCTTTCTAATTCCCTGCTCTCCATATTAGGCAAAGCTTATTTTTCACAGAAATTTCCCATTCATCAGAAGCATGAAATTAGGTTATTTTCTCACTTACTACACGACCTATTTGAAACCAGCAACACATGATGGGAAGTTTGGAAGGGCATTAGAGTGAACATGTGTGGTTGGGAGTGAGGCATCTATGAGTCCACAAACATGCCAAATTCACTACTGTATTCTGGATTAGGGTTGCATCATTTTGCTTGTCTAGGAATTTGTATTTTTTGAATAGGAAGCATTGAAGAAATAAGTTGGCTGGTATCTGAGATTTAAAGTATTTCAGCAAAAACTTTGTTTGTGGCATATGTATGTGTGTGCATGCATGTGTAGAAAGAAATAGTAAGTATAATGCAGAGGGTTGTTCCAAATCTATTTATTCATCTATTCTGTGCTAATTAAAATATAAGAATAGAAGAAAATGGATAAATGAGCAATAAAGTAAGTGAGTTGTCCTTGCATTGTGTGTTATGTAAGCCTATTTTTATGGAGGCTGGGAAGGAAGGAATTAGGGAAGGCGGAAGGAAAGATAAAAAAAGGACAGAATGAAGGGAGAGAATGACGATGCAAAAGACTAGGGAAAACAAAAGGAAAATGGAGATTTTCAGGGGTTAGTTAAGAAAAATTGAAATTAATTAAAACAAAAACACTGCATTGAAATAAATAACAAACCTTCCTATATCTAGGGATATAAAATAAAAAGAAACCAAAAAGCATGAAAAAGATTAAAATAACTCAGAAAGGAAAAAGAAAAAATGGCACAACTTGTATATATACAAAACTAACTAAAAACAAAAAAGAAAGAGAACTCATCAAAGGAAAAGAAATTTCAACCAAGTAGAATTTGTTCAGATGATACCGACTTTAAAAGGAACCAAAATGTAATTTCAAGCATAAAACAATTGCATGTAATAAGAGATGACACTGGAGAAGTAACCATGATGGAGAAATATGTAGCACAACCTGAAAACTTGAGAATTAGAAACAGATAAAGACTAAGAAAAGCTCAGGTCTTTCCCCAAAACAAAATACTGTAGACTTCAGGGAGAGTTTTCTGAAAACAATGTACACTAAATTGTGATGAGAAATAGAATTTTTTCAGAAATGGAGGAAATTTAGATGGACAATATGTGCCAGACATACACTGGTCTTATAATTGGAGCTCTGGAAAGGATAAGACAGAGATTAGACAGGCAGCTGCTAAAATGTGCACTGGCAGCAATATGATACAGAATGCAGATCTTGAACATTTGTCCACAGTGGACCAGGAAACATGAAGGGTCCACAATGAGATTCCTGTATGGAATCTGAGACTGAGAATCGGAGAAGAAAGACCATAACTAGCCACTTCCAGTATTATCATGGGTTCAAAGGCAACCTTGGTGTTGGTGGTAGACTTCTAGCTTCCAGGGTTGTACAAGAAATACTCTTAACCTTAAATAACTTTACTGTGTGTAACATAGTGTAGCCCTTGGAAACAGATTCATCAGTCATTACAGAATTTCGTATTACCCTACTTTGAAAAAATTGAAACAGGTGGACCCATTGCAACAATGAGATGTACAAGTCGTTATGTTGAAAACAAACTTTACAACTTTGGTGGGGGGGGGGCGGCGGGGAGGATTGGGTGGATTGGTGGGGAGAGGATGAGAAGGGATGGGAAGGAGAAAAAAAGGAGGAGGCTACAATGCTTGATAAGAAATGTACTCATTATCTTGCCCATGTAATTGTA
>NW_012274774.1:0-2183 GCF_000151885.1 Dipodomys ordii
CCAGAAGTGGTGCTGTGGCTCAAGTGGTAGAGCGCTAGCCTTGAGCTGAAGAGCTGAGGGACAGCGCCCAGGCCCAGAGTTCAGGCCCCACAACTGGACTCCCCCCTGCCCCCCCAAAAAATGGAAACTGTGAAGTTGGTTTATTGCTGTCAGGAAATCTATCCTATGCTTTTCTTCCAGTGAGTGGGAGGGTAATCTGTACAAAAAGTATTTTAGCCTACAGTCCCAAGAACAGAAATAATGATAGGAAATATCTATGTAGTTTGAACAGTATTTGCTCTTGGGATAGAAGATCATGGAAAGAAGGGCTGTGAATGCATCTTGTGCTTTACCATTGCCATCTCAGCAAGCAAAAGAAAAAGGGAAGAAAAAAGATAAAAGAAAAAAAGTCATTCCTGTCAGGTCTGTACTGACATTCTTTCCTCTCAAGTGTTCTTGATTTGAACAAACTTCTAAATATACATCGATAGATTCCTAAGACTTCCTAGACTTGAAAACAGATGACATATTCTATTGTTCCAAAAATAAGAGAGTACCCAAAGATGAGTACTTGCCATCATTACATTTATTTCAAAGAATGCGCATCGACTTTGAAAGAAACTGTAAAGGCAAAGTGAAAAGCTTCAAGAAAGGTAGGAATGTGTGGTGGCACCACTCACTGCTCATTTATAAATCTATATTCCTCCCTGTTTCCTCCCTCACATACTTCAAAAGAGGCGAATGGCTATTTGGAAGTGAGTTTTGGTAGTAAAAAACGTAGCCATACAATTTTATTTCTCTTTTATCATACCAATATCTTTTTTTGTTATTTTTGTATTAATAAATATAACACATTCCCCCAAAACATCATGTTTTTATGTGGTTTCAAATAAGAAGCATAAATGGAAACATCAAATGATGGTATTTTATGTAATCTTCCAGTAGATGTGATTATGTAAAATGACTAGTCGTTTAAAAAATAATTTTCTTGCTTTTGTCTAAGCCAAAATAATATGTCTTTATAAATTTCACTGGTGAGACAGGGCACTGGTGGCTCACACACATAATTAGCTATTCAGGAGGCTGAGACTGAGAATGGTGGTTTGAAGCCAACCTGGGCAGGAAACTCCAAGAAATAATTATCTCCAATTAATCACCAGAAAACCACAAGTGGCTCTGAGGCTTGAAGTGGCAGAGATCTAGCCTTGAGTGAAAAAGTTCAAGGTTAGTGTCCAGGCCCTGAGTTTAAGCCTCAAGACTAACAAAAAAAAGGGAAAAAGAAAAATTTCACTGGTGAAAATCAAGTAGCTAGAAACATATGCACCACATATGTAGTATGTTCTACAAAGGTATATAAAATTTGAGAAGGGGTTTGCTGTCAAAGAAAGAAATTAATGTTTTGAAGCCCAGTTTTGTCATTCATTTGCTTTGTAAAGTCACTTCACTCATCTGCAATAAACCTTAACTACAAGACTGATTGAGATGAAAATTACAAACTCAAACTGAGTCAAGTGCCTAGCTTATTGTATATGTGTTTGTCAGAGTTCATCGGAAAGCCAGAATCAATGGGCAATAAATCTACCTATAAAAATATGAAGCAGTGGTACTCACTAGATGCTATGTGAACAATGAACTGCACATCTTGTGGATGGGAACGAGAGGGAAAAATTGGGAGAATGAAAGGGAAGGTGAGACATGGTTCAAAAAGACTTGTACTTATACTACATTTTCTTGATCCATTCATCTACTGAGGAGCATCTGTGCCTTCATCAGAAAGAATGACATTGCCCCATTTGTTAGGAAGTGGAAAGGCTTGGAAAAAATTATATTAAGTGAAGTAAGCCAGGCCCAAAGAAACATAGGTCCCATGATTTCCCTTATTTGCAATATCTAGTATATGTCTGAGTCAAGCAGAAAAGGTCAAATAAGGTGATGTTAAGGAAATGAACCCTAAGATATGTATTCAAATGCTTTTTTCTTTCATGCGATTGTTTCTGACACACTTATAAGATTATTTCTTTGTTGCTTTGTATGTCCCTCCCCCACAGGATAACCCGTGCTTTCACTGTATTTGATGTTGGTATAATTTGTGGAAGGGAAGGGGAAAAACAAATCGTTTAAATAGGGATACAGGTGGACCCATTGCAACAATAAGATGTACAAGTCGTTATGTCGAAAATGAACTTTACAACTTTGGTGCGGGG
>NW_012274775.1:0-1784 GCF_000151885.1 Dipodomys ordii
TTTTTGTTGCTTTGTATGTCCTTCCCCCACGGTATAATGCCTAAGTCTTCTTATAGCACCATTTTTGCTACCAAGTCTTGTGTTAGTTATTGATTGCTATGAAGCAAACTTAGAAGCATGACCATCACAACATTTATTATATTACACATTTTCTGAGTATTTGGCATCTACTAGCAGCTTAGCTGGGTAGTTTTAGACAGTTTCTCCTGACAACAGCTGATGTCAGATGAAGGTTAAACAAAACATAAGGACTTGCTTACAAAGCTGCTCCATCATGTGGAGCTCATTACATGAACATCTCAATAGGATTTCCTGTGCATCCACATATATTAGCAGCATATTTCTACCAAGTAAGTGATCCAAAAGAGAGTAAGAAAGAACCCACAATGCTTTTTAAAACTATTCTTCATAACTTTATGTATCAATTTGGCTTGGCAACAATGTTCAGATATTTGATCAATTATCTGCTGTTCCTGTCCTGTGAAAAGGTTTTTGAATGAAGTCAGTATTTGAAAGTGGTTGGCTCAGTGGTTGGACCTGAATCAGTTAAAATGACAAATGATCTTTTAGCTCACTACTTTCAAAAGTAAGTTATATTTCTGTCTCTGTGTCTATTTTTCACTGACTTTCTCTATGTCCCTCTATATTTCTCTATTCTTCCCCTATATACACTCAGATGCAACATGAACTCATCCTTTTGATTATGTTTCTCTCCAGAACTCTAACACAACAAACTAATCACAGAAATAGCAAAAACAGTCAATTTTCTATATTCTATTAATTATACATGCCAACATTGCTGAAGTGAAGGAGGGACTATATATGTGGCGGTGACTACTTTGAGGCACAAAACATTATGGCCATCTCTGAAGGTGACTGACACAATTATCTATAGCCTTTTAATACCCAACTCTCTATGACTTTGATGTTAAACTCGCCTTCCAAATACGAATTCACAAACCTATCTGAGAACATGATGCCAATTCTTAAATGCAAATGAGTAATTCAAGTTTAACAGACCTTGTGACATGTGACTACCAGCTAATCTAATAATCTGCCAATTTTCTCTGCGATGGTTAATAATTGTACTGATTTTCTTTTTTTTCTTTTTATAATTTTTTTATTGTGAAAATACTGTACAGAGGGGTTACAATTACATGGGCAAGATAATGAGTACATTTCTTATCAAGCACTGTACCCTCCTCCTTAGTTTCCTCTTCGCATCCTCCCCCTGTCCCCCCAACACAATCCTCCCTGCCTGCCCCCCACCAAAGTTGTAGAGTTCCTTTTCCACATAATGACTTGTACTTCTCATTGTTGCAATGGGTCCACCTGTATCCCTATTTAAATGACTTGTTTTTCCCCTTCCCCTCCACAAATTATACCGACATCAAATACAGTGAAAGCACGGGTTATACTGTGGGGGAGGGACATACAAAGCAACAAAGAACTCATCTTATAATTGCGTTAGAAACAAATGCATGAAAGAAAAAACATTTGAATACATATCTTAGGGTTCATTTCCCTAACATCACCTTATCTGACCTTTTCTGCTTGACTCAGACATATTGCAAATAAGGGAAACCATGGGACCTATGTTTCTTTGGGCTTGGATTACTTCACTAAATATAATTTTTCCAAGTTTTTCCATTTCCTAACAAATGGGGCAATGTCATTCTTTCTGTTGGAGGCATAGAATTCCATTGTGTATATATACCACATTTTCTTGATCCATTCATCTACTGAGGGGCATCTGGGTTGGTTCCATATCTTAGCAATAAACA
>NW_012274776.1:0-1312 GCF_000151885.1 Dipodomys ordii
TCTGGGCCTGGGCGCTGTCCCTCAGCTCTTCAGCTCAAGGCTAGCGCTCTACCACTTGAGCCACAGTGCCACTTCCAGCTTCTTTCTTTTTGTTTATGTGGTGCTGAGGAATGGAACCCAGGACCTCAGGCATGCAAGGCAAACGCTCTACCACTGAGCCACCTTCCCAGCCCCTTCTTTATGTTTTTTTTTGTCAGTTCTTCACGTCTATGATCATCATTTTCTGCTTTCCCCATTGTTAGTTTTGAATGTTTAGAAATTTTAATACAGCTACGTGCCAGTGGCTCACGCCTGTAATCCTAGCTACTCACAAGGCTGAGATCTGAGGACCGAGGTTCAAAGCCGGCCTGGGCAGGAAAGTCCATGAAACTCTTATCTCCAATAAACCACCAGAAAACTAGAAGTGGAGCTGTAGCTCAAGTGGTAGAGTGCTCGCCTTGAGCTGAAAAGCTGAGGGACAGCGCCCAGGCCCAGAGTTCAAGCCCCATGACCAACAAAAAAAAGAAAGAAAGAAATTTTAATACAGTCACACAGAATATACCCTTTTGTGTCTGGCCTCTTTTGCTCTTTGTTAATGTTTTTGGCATTTATACATACTGTATTCAGCAAAGTTCATTCCTTTTGCTGTAATTTTCCATTGTGTGACTATACCACTGTTTATATATCTATTCTTCTCTTGAACATTTGCTCTGTCATTTCAGGATACTACACATATGTTTGTTATAAACAGTCATAGCAAGTCATTATATGACTATGACTATGATGTTTTAATTTATTGGGTAAATACCTAAGGGGTTAGATTTTACAGTGTATATGTTTGATTTTACAAGAAACTATCAGGTGTTTGGGGGTTTTTTGTTTTTGTTTTTCTTGTTGGTCATGGGGCCTAAACTCTGGGCCTGGGTGCTGTCCCTCAGCTCTTCAGCTAAAGACTAGCACTCTACCACTTGAGCAACAGTGCCATTTCTGGCTTTTTCTGCTTATGTGGTGCTGAGGAATCTAACCCAGGGCCTCATGCATGCAAGGCAAGCACTCTACCACTGAGCCACCTTCCCAGACCAGATTGTTTTGGTTTTTTTTTTTTTTTTTTTTTTTTTGTCGGTCGTGGGGCTTTAACTCTGGGCCTGGGCGCTGTCCCTCAGCTCTTCAGCTCAAGGCTAGTGCTCTACCACTTGAGCCACAGCCAACTCCTGGCTTTTTCTGCTTATGTGGTGCTGAGGAATTGAACTCAGGGCTCATGCATGCAAGGCAAGCACTCTACCACTGAGCCACCTTCCCAGACCAGATTATTTCTTTAGTTAGCTGATACTTC
>NW_012274777.1:0-1450 GCF_000151885.1 Dipodomys ordii
TTTTTTTTTTTTTTGCTCAAGGCTAGTGCTCTACCACTTGAGCCACACCTCCCATTTCTGGTATTTTTTAAATGTAAATTTTATTGTAAAGGTGATTTAGAAGGGTTTGTAAGAGGCAGATAATGAATATATTTCTTTTTGAACTGACTTGGCCCCTCTCTCATTTGCTCCCACTTTCCCCACCCCCTCTTCCAGTTTTTTGGTGTTTAATTGGAGATACCAGTCTTAGCCTTTCCTGCTAGAACTGACTTTGAATAGCAGATTCTCAGATCCCTGCCTCTTGAGTAGCTAGGAATACAGGCGTGAGTCACCAATGCTTGGCTTGGAAGTTTAAGACAGAGTGGTTAGAAAATTAAAGAATATCTGCTATTTATTATTCCTTTTCAACTACTAAGTATTTCTATTCCTACAGGCTTGACATTTGTGCTTCAAACACTGCATCTTGCCATATCTTAGACACCCGGCTTTCAGTATACAAATGGATTTAACGCTAAATAGGTCAGATGTCTTTTTTTTTTTTAACCAGTCCTGGGGCTTGAACTCAATGACTGGTTTTCCCTGAGCTTCTTTCATTCAAGACTAGTGCTCTACCACTGTGGCACAGGAATACTTCCGGCTTTTTCTGAGTAGTTCATTGGAAATTAGAGCCTCATGGACTTTCCTGCTTGGCCTCACATATACTAAACCTGTGCTCTACTACTGAATGGCACCTCAGCCACCCAAATAATTATAAATTTGACGTACTTCCTTTACATTAACTCCCTAGAATTACAGAGTATGTTGTGTAATTTTATAAGAAATACTCTAAGGCCTTGCCCACAAAATACCCAAAGGATTAACTTGCTTATTTCCCATTGAGTTTTTGTTCCTATAAACAAGATATGTTTTTCAGGTAAAAAAGAAATGGCCTTGAGCTGGGAAGGTGGCTCAGTGGTAGAGCGCTTGCCTTGCATACATGAGACTCTGGGTTCGATTCCTCAGCACCACATAAGCAAAAAGAAAAAAGCCAGAAGTGGCACTGTGGCTCAAGTGGTAGAGCGCTAGCCTTGAGCTGAAGAGCTGAGGGACAGCGCCCAGGCCCTGAGTTCAGGCCCCACGACCAGACCAAAAAAAAAAAAAAAAAAGTGCTCTAAATTAAAATTTGTAGCTTAGACTTATACTGTAGCTCCCCTGGAGGTTGGGATGGGAGAATCCCTTGAGTCCAAGAGTTTGAGACCAACCTGGATAATAAAGCAACAAACCTTGCTGAAAAGTAAAACATGAAGGAAGCAAGCAAACCCACATTAAAAAACAAAACAACCAACTGAAGGTGGGAATGGTGCTGGGAATATAGCTTAGTAGTAGAGTACTTGCCTAGTACTCATGAACTTGCTTTGGTCCCCAGCAAATCATCTCCCAAGTCCTCCAAAAAATTAAATAAGCTGGGCCCTGGGGACTCACGCCTGTAATC
>NW_012274778.1:0-1596 GCF_000151885.1 Dipodomys ordii
CTTTCTGATGGAGGCATAGAATTCCATTGTGTATATATACCACATTTTTTTGATCCATTCATCTACTGAGGGGCATCTGGGTTGGTTCCATATCTCAGCTATGGTAAATAATGCTGCAATAAATATAGTTGTGCTGGTAGCTTTAGTATGGTCTTGTTTGTAAAGGTTATGTTCACAGGGGTTAGAGTTACATAAGTTCGATAGAGTACATTTCTTTTTGAACAATGTTACCCCTTCCCACTATCTCCTTCCTGGTCCAATCCACAAATTGTATAGTTCATTTTCAATATAATGTTTAGTGAGTAGAGTGAGGACATGTTTTTCAAGAGTCATATGTATAAACATGTTCATAGAGAGGACTTCTCCATTATCAAATTATCATCCAATTCATCAGCACTTATTTCCTTCAGGAGGTCTGGTGTACATTAAAGTAGAGCTTTGAAGAGCATTTTAATTAAAGTAAGTTCAGATTTAATTAGACAATTGTAAATTAATTGCATTTGAAAATCAGTACAATTAGATGGATTTTTTTCTGATGACTGAAAAATGGTTTAAAAAAGTGTGAAACTAACTCAAGATTATTGACTCTATTTGGATTACTTTAGGTCATTTAAGTAAATTTGGGAGAGTTATTTTACTTATAATTTAATCTTTTAATTATAATTATAACATTTATTGACCATTGTCCAGAACATGAACATGCCAGTTTAAAACTATACTATCTTAAGGTAATCTAAGAGAAACAGTTTTATATAGAACAAGATAGGATTGCACTGAATGGAAATGTCATGATCAAATAATTGAAACCAGAATTTCCATTAAGGGCAAATAAAATTTTAACTAAGGTGGATTCTATGTTTAAAGAGTGGAAAGAAAATGTATTAAGGTCTAGATACATGGGAATACATGGAAGTTGGTACCAGAAGACTTCTGGAATAATGTGAAGAAAAAGAATTGACTTGCACCGATATTCTTTTGTATATTCGGTGTTGTTTTCTGCTCTAAAAAAAGGAAAATATCAAGGGCACAAAGATCATGCTTCCTATTTGAATATTTTTGTCAATAATCTTGCTATTGTAACGAACCATAGAAATGATCCCTGAAAATATAGTCTTAATACTATTCTGACTATTGTATCGATGGCATTTTGTGAGTTTTTTTAAAAAAATCTTTAAGTAGTTGTTCAAAGGATTTCTCACTCAATGACACAATTTATGAATACAATGCATCTTGATTAATGTCACTTTTTCCAACATTATTCTCTCCATCACTCTCAACCCTACCTTTTCCCTCAATTTTCTTATGTGTAAGATATGCATTGAATTTTATGATTGCATTTTCCCCTCAAATTTTACATTATATTTGGAGAACATATATAATATTTTGGCTTAATTTCTTTCTTTCTACTTCCTTTTTTTTTCAAGCATCTCCATGGGTTGATAATAGTAGAACTCCAAACAAGATTGACCTTTATGATGTTCGCAGAAGACCATGGTATGAATTTTTTTTTTTATTTTATTTGTGAACATACTGTACAGAGGGGTTACAATTACATGGGCAGGATAATGCGTACATTTCTTACCAAGCATTGCAGCC
>NW_012274779.1:0-4612 GCF_000151885.1 Dipodomys ordii
AAAAAAAAAAAAAAGCGCCAGGTGCTGGCTCACACTTTAATCCTAGCTACTTAGGAGGCTGAGATTTAAGGATTGTGATTTGAAACCAGCTGGGGCAGTTAAGTCCCTGAGCTTTTTATCTCCAATTAACCAGCAAAATGTTGGAAGTGGTAGAATCCCAGCCTTGAAGGAAAAAGCCAAGGAAGAGTATGAGGCCCTGGTTTAAGTCTCAGTATAGGCACCAAGAAACAAAACAAAACAACAACAACAAAAAACTCACAAAGGGTTACAGTTGTAGCCCAGGTGTTAGAACAGTTGCCTAGCATGCATGTGGCCCCAGTACAATTCACACACACAAAAATTTGATTAGCCACTTCTCCGAAGATATACAAACAGCTAATAAGCATGCAAAAACATGTTCTGCATCACTAAGCACCCGGGAAATCAAAACCACAATGAGGTACCACCAGTATGGCTATTAGAAAAACAAAGCAACTAAGCCTGGCAACCAGGCACACAACCACAGCCATTTAGGGGTTGAAGGTAGGAGCCTTGAGTCTAAGTACTAAGTTCTCAGTACTAAGATTCAGTTCCAAAAATCAAAACAACCCTGAAAGGAGGCCAAGAAGCCAGAACCCATATGCATTCTTGCCAGGGGTTCTGGCTACCATGATCACTGTGATCATGTGGATGGAAATTTCTAAAAAAAAAAAAAAAGCAAGACATAGTTACATAGCAACTCCCTTCATATATACACCCAAAGAACTGAAAGCATGTTTTCAAACGGCCATTTGCACATTCATACACACAGCATTAAGATGTGAATAACCTAAGTGCCCATTAGTGGATGAAAGAATACACAAAGGAGACATACTATGTAAACATAATGGAATATTATTCAGTCTGGAAGGAAATGGGATGCATGCTACAACATGATAAATCATGAAGACACTACAATAAGCTGGTCATAAAGAAGGCAAATTCCTAGAGGAAGTAGAAAGTGTCTTCCAGCGGCTGAGGAAAGGAGATGATGGAGTCAGGATTTGAGGAACCCAGTCAGTCTCAATTTGGGAAGAAGCCACTGGGGTGGCAAATGGGAGGGGATGAGTATATGCCAATTTCATGTTGTATATACTTTATGATATACTGTATGTATACTTTATACTAAAAACAAAGCCTGTCTCACAGTGGAGTCTGCAGCTAGCTCTACACAGGGTAAGTCCTCAGAACCATGGCCCAGAGGTTGCTCTGGTGGCTGCCAATCCTGGGGACCCTCAGTGACCAGGAGATGCATGGAGCCTGTCTGCTTTATACCTGTTTCCTCCCTTGCTCTCCCAACATGACTGGCAGTGCAATTCTGGGTTTGTTTGGAATGAGAGACCAGAGAGAAGACCTTAGTGGGGGTAGAAATGCACCTGTACCTGGCCTAGGATCCAGGTGAGACCTGGCTGAGAGCCTACTATTGTGTACTGGTTGGAGAGAGCAGGGGTTCACCAACTGCTGCCTCTTGCTGAGGGACAGGGGACACCCAGCCCTTCCTTGGGCCCCAGACACTGCTACCAACCACATCCAGGAGGGACCCTGACCTACTGGAGTCTAAGGAAGCTTCTCTTTCCTCACACCCACCCACTATGGCACTGTCATCAGGAGTGGCTTCTTTCACGGCTGCCCCCCCCCATCCTCCTTAGGCCCAGCACCCCTTTCCCATGAAGGAAGCTGTGTGGTGCACCGTTTCCCAGAGTGCTGGGGAAGGGGTTCTGGGGATCTCTGGGGCTGACTGGTTCCTGTGGTAAAGGTCTCATTCTCCACTAGACCTGTCCCCAGAAGCCATTCCCCATCCCACTGTCCACCCAGGGCTAAGCTTAACTGGGGAAAAAGGGGTGTCCCAGCTGGGGCTTGGCATTCTGCCATCATTATCCATCACACCCTGAGCCCCATACTCACACCCTAAGCCACCTCAACAGGAAAAGTCTGGGGTGGTCATTACAGGTTTGTCCTTCAGAGCAGAGGCTCAGGGTCTACCCCACCCTAGACCAACCCATCTCTCATCCTGATCCAGTCTGGGTCCTTGTCTTTTCCAAGATAGGCTACCTATCAAGAGCAGATATGATAACCCACCCACCATGCTGCCTAAGAAAGAGCGCTGCTGGCAGCATCACAGCCCATGCCCCTGCTCCTTGTAGCACAAGAGGAAAGAGACTAAAGGCCATGTAACCTGCAGTCTGGGTTCCTGGGTGTTTGGGACACCCCAAGGCTCCCCTCAGCTAAGGCCTCTGAACAGCCACCTCTGTGGGTGTTTGACTACAGGCTGCCTCCCTGTCTACAGTGACAGATCACCCATGAAAAGCATTTCCTCCCACATCCTGGCCACATTCCGAGGGCTCAGGATGCAGGAGCAGCACAGCCACCATCAGGAAAATTGCTCAGCTCTAGCAGGCACTAGTGGGAAGGAATTTCAAACAAGAGGAAATGCCTCCAAGTGCCAACTACTTGTAAGGAAAAATGGATTTTTGTTCCAGAATGTTTCTGAGTCACTGCTGGCTCCGAAGCATGTGCTGCTGCTGCTGCTGGGTGTATATGCACGAGTGAGTGTGCACATGTGGTGTGAGGTAAAGGCGTGTGAGCACATCCTGTGCAGCTCTGGCCAGCCCTGGAGTCCCTGCACCTTTTGCCTTTGAGGATGTGTGTACCGGTGAGGCCTGTGGCTGACAGTGCCTGCTGGAGCCCAGGCCACTGCTGGAAATGACAGCTATGAGATCCTCAGAGCTCCTATGAGGGCAATGGGGCTGATGGAGCAAGAGGTACCATGCTGGCCTGTACCACTATGGTCTCAACAGCACATGAAGTCTCGCTGGGTAGAAGAGTAATAAGGAAAGCAGAGGACTGGGCCTCCAGAGAAAGCTCTGAGCTCTGTCTTGAGAAATGCCCACCACATCTGCACATAGAAGCAGTTGTTGCTATGTACAACAGAGCTCCAGCCAGGGTGGCACTCCAATACCGGGGTTGTCTCAGAGGCCTAGGAAGAAAGGGCACTCACTGGGCCTGGGGCTTCTACCCATTGACTAAATGCTGAGCTGTTGGACACAGGGTTTGCAGACACTTCCCTAGAGGCCAAGGCCAGGGACCCTGTGTATGTGCCTCTCTGGATCCCCTAGCTCCACCCCCCACCCCCAGGGGTAGCACTTGGGATGCCCCTTCCTGATGTTTGGTTTTGTGCCATTATCCTAGCCTGGCTGTGCAGGGCTTCTGTGGGCCACCTCATGGAGAGATGCTGCTCTAGAAAGAAATAGGACTAACTTGCCCACAACCTTCAGAGCAGACAGGACTGTATGTCAACTCTTGGCAGTACTTACTCATAAAGGGAAGAGTTGTGTTGTCCCCAAGTCTGGGACACACCTATGTATGCCCCGCCCTGTGCCCTCCTGACCTGCTCCACTTGCAGACACCTGCCCTTAAGCTCACTGAGTCCTGTTCTGCAGGCTGAGAAGTACGGCAGAGGGAGGGGAATACAGGAAAAAGCGGCTTCTCCATCCGGGGAGCCATCCTCTCTGCCCCACATGCAGTCCTAGGCAGGGTGGGCTCTGTTAGGCCTGGCTTTCTGTACCCCTCTGTCTTCTATGGCCACCTCTGCATCCAGGGCAAGCAAGAGGAGCCGCTGAAGGTGACTCCTACAAACACCACCAGCCACCAAGCTCTGCAGGACACAGTAGGCACCATGCAGCCAGCTCTGCCAAGCGGCTGCCTGCTAATTATCCTGATGGAAAATGGGTGTCCAGGCTGCCTTTGGCGAGTGCACTCTGACCATCCAGCTCAGGTACTTGCCCCTGCTTCTAGCACATGGTCCACTCAAAGAGCGCCGTGGTGGCTATCTTCAGATGTCAACTCGACCACGGGAAGGGCTGCCCAGATGGCTGGTGTGTTTGGGAAAAGACTGGCATCCAAGCTGGTGGAATGAACAGGATAGACACCCTCCGTGTGGGCAGGCACTATGGAGACTGCCTGGGCCTGCTTGGAACTACCAGGCGGAGCAGCAGTGGTGCCTGCTCAGAAGCCAGCAGGGAATCACAACCTGGACCAGAGGCCTTCAGATCTGGACTGGACTTGAAGCTTGTAGACTGCTTATTGAGAAACACTACAGTCTACTTAATCGTGTAAGACATTTTCCCATCCACCCACCTGCCCTCCTCTGGAGAACAAAGGGAGCCACCTCCTGGGGCCACCAGTGGCCACACCAACCACCATACTCGACCCTTTTGAGAATGGTCTCGCTCTGGACTGGGTGGGCCCTAGTGACACAGTGATCCTCTGTAGTGCCGAGGGCTCCGCCACCCATCAGGCTACCTCTGGTCTACCAGCATGTCACCCACCTAGGTTCTCTCTCAACCAGTTGCTGGAGAGCTGTGAGTGTGTGGGGAAATATGCCCCTGATTCCATTCCCGCCTTCTACCCACAGTGCCAAATACTAGTGATTCCTTATAAAAGTGAGTTTCCTGCTGGTCATGTTGCCAGTCCAGCTTCCGAAAAAGCAAAGGAACAGGGGCTGGGAAGATGGCTCAGTGGTAGAGCGCTTGCCTTGCATGCCTGAGGCCCTGGGTTCGATTCCTCAGCACCACATAAGCAAAAAGAAAAAAGC
>NW_012274780.1:0-1809 GCF_000151885.1 Dipodomys ordii
GTAACAATGAGATGTACAAGTTGTTATGTGGAAAAACGAACTTTACAACTTTGGTGGGGGGTGGGGGGAGGATTGGGTGGGGGGAGAGGGGGAGTATGGGAAGGGATGGGAAGGGGAAACAAAGGAGGAGGTTACAATGCTTGATAAGAAATGTACTCATTATCTTGCCCATGTAATTCTAACTCCTCTGTACGGTATTCTCACAATAAAAAAAAAATTTCTAAGAAACCATTGAAAAATGAATCATCAGATATCTTTGCCCAAGACAGAGCAAAGAAAACAATTAGAAAGTCTATAACATTATTCTGCTTCACTTTGGCCATACTTATTGCTTATTGGGGGATGACATTTATCAACATTTCCATCCTGAGATCTGATAGGTTTCATATGATTTTTTGAAGTTAGCCTTGGAAATTAAAAAATAATAGGAAAAAAGTTATTTTTTAGAGTTTGAAACTTTTATGTTAATTTAGTAAATAATTTATTTAAAAAACAAAACATAAAGGATCCTGGCAGTGGTGGCTTATACCTGTATTCCTAGCTACATGGGAAGCTGAGATCTGAGGCTCATGGATCAAAGATAGCCAGGAAGGAAAGTCTGTGAGATTCTTATTGTAATTAACCACAAGAACTAGAAGTGGAGTTGTGGCTTCAAGGGGTAGAGTAGTAATCTAGAGTACAAAAGCTCAAGGACATCACCCAGGCCCTGAGTTCAAGCACCATAACTGTCAAAAAAAAAAACCACCAATGAGTAGAAACATAATACTAAATTTGAGGTTACCTGAAACATGGGAATCAACAATTACTATAAGTGGCATCTCTAATTGAAGGACTCTATTGCAACAATGAGATGTACAAGAAGTTATATCCAAAAACGAACTTTACAGTTTGGTCCGGGGAGGGGGAGGGTGGGGGTGGGAGGAGGGGGGAAGGGAACATCAGAAGGAGGAGGAGATGGGAAGGGGAAACAAAGGAGGAGGCTACAATGCTTGATAAGAAATGTACTCATTATCTTGTCCATGTAATTGTAACCCCTCTGTACAGTATTTTCACAATTAAAAAAAGCTCAGAAAAAAATAACTTGAAGGTGGTTAAATTTATTTTTTTTTATTTTAGAGGTTTCAGAGTAGCTTGAAGAGCTTTGCCATGTACAAACACACTTAAATAAAAATGCCTTAATGCTTGTAAATACATTCATAAAGTAGAAACAAGCAACACAAAATTATGAATGGATTAAGGCAGGCAAGTGTAGACTTTGCTGTTTTCAACCTATGTTTCCCAAATTTTCTGGGTTTACTTATATCTTCTAATTCAGGGGTGAGCAAACTTTTTTCTGCTAAGAGGCCATTTGGATATATAGTATAATACCATTATGGGCGATACAAAATAATAGATACAGGCAGATGAGCCACAGCCAGCCAAAGAGAAGCATATGTTTCTATCCCATCATGACCCAGATGATTTCCAGGTCCTTAGAAGGCCAAACGGGAATAGAGAATGAAAGGTTAAAATGGTGGAACATAACAACTTGTATATCTCATTGTTGCAATAGGTCCACCTGTATCCCTAGTTAAACAATTTGTTTTTGCCCTTCTCCTCCACAAATTATACCAACATCAAATACAGTGAAAGCAGGG
The DNA here is from genome assembly GCF_000151885.1 of Dipodomys ordii. NCBI lineage: Eukaryota > Metazoa > Chordata > Mammalia > Rodentia > Heteromyidae > Dipodomys > Dipodomys ordii. Next base: position 1,638 of record NW_012274780.1, read on the forward strand.
GTTATACCATGGGGGAGGGACATACAAAGCAATATAGAAATCATCTTATAAATATGTTAGAAACAATTGCATGAAAGAAAAAAACATTTGAATACTTATCTTGGGGTTCATTCCCCTAACATCAACTTATCTGACCTTTTCTGCTTGACTCAGACATATACTAGTTATTGCA
>NW_012274781.1:0-1525 GCF_000151885.1 Dipodomys ordii
AAAAAAAAAAAAAACGATTGCACTTGGAGTAGATTCCGATGCTTAGGTGCAGGAGGCAGGAGGGAAGGAAGTAAAGATGAAAGCTAGTCTCTTAAAAGAATAAGGGGCCGGGTGCCAGTGGCTCAGGCCTGTCATCCTAGGAGATCTGAGCATCGCGGTTCAAAGTCTTTCCAAGCAGAAAAACCCATGGGACTCTGATCTCCAACGAACCACCAGAAAGCCAGAGGTGCGCTGTGGCTCAAAGTAGTAGAGCGCTCGCCTTGAGCTCAGTCTCAAGGACAGCGCCCGGGGCCGAGTTCAAGCCTCATAACCGACAAAAACCAAAGCAAAACCAATATGAGTAGAATCATTGTCCACCAAGAAAGGAGTCTTGCCAGACATCTGTCCAGTTCTAGGAAGGGCCAGGAAAAACAAGATTTGGTAAGCTTTGACAAGGAAACGTTTCCAGTGATCTGGCTGAGCCCGGTCCGTCAGTCCCATCCTCTTCCCTCTGTCCTTTTGCTGTGTGCTGTCCTTACTTCCCCCTGATTTCGCGCAGGGAGTCACAGAGGATCCTGTCCTGTCAGCCCCGCGCAGTCCACCCTTCGGAGGCGTTGCCGGTGCCCCGGGCCCACAGGCTTGGCCCCCTGCAGGCTGTCTTACCGTTTCTTCCTTGTTCCATCACCCTGTGGCTCAGGTCTGGGCACAGGCCTGAGGTTTACCCTTCCTTCTGATGCCTTCCTCCTCAGAGCCACTTTTTCTGCTATCTTGGGGATCTATCTCTCTCTCCTACAAAAATCCGCACGTGCCTTGCTTGCTTTGGTCATCGGGACCATTTTCTGTGTCTGTAATCCTTTCTCCTACCCCATCCACCAGCCCCTCGCAGACCCTCAGCCTGGACGGCAGGAGTCCGCTCCCGGCCCAGGCACTTTGGTGGGACGCCATCTGCCGGCACGCAGGGTGGGCCAGGCGTCCCGCGCTCGGTGCCGATCCTCCGCCGGGGAAGGCCTCCCGCGCTCGGTGCCGATCCTCCGCCGGTGGAGCGCCCCGCGAGGGCCGAGGCTCCCGGCCCGGGAAGCGCCGGGGACGGAGAGCTCCGAGAAGACCCGCGAGGGTCGCCCAGCCCGGGAGAGCTCCAGGGATTGGCGGGCCTGCCCCGCACGCGCAGCAGGTGTGACCTCACGGCGCCTCTCACGCACTCGGCGTAGGTCTCGGCGGTGCACACTTAGTGACGTCACACGAGCGTCGCACACCGTAGTGTGGGCACCGCACACCGCGACGCAGAGGTGAGTGGCGCCCATTTCCTGACGTTTGCGATAGCGTCGCACACTTCATGACGTAGTACGACGGCTGCACATTTCATGATGCGACACGAGCGTCCCACACCTCATGATGTCATGCGGGCGTCGCGCATGTCATGACGCAATGCCAGCGTCGTCCGTTACATTCGACTGCTCACCGTTCAGCGTCTCTCCCTCCACGAGGGGGTTCTGGGCATGCGCCCCACCGAGGCAGAGCCAGCGCGGGGCGTGGCCTCCGCCGGCCC
>NW_012274782.1:0-1845 GCF_000151885.1 Dipodomys ordii
CCTCAGCACCACATAAGCAAAAAGAAAAAAGCCGGAAGTGGTGCTGTGGCTCAAGTGGTAGAGCGCTAGCCTTGAGCTGAAGAGCTGAGGAACAGGGCCCAAGTCCAGAGTTCAGGCCCCACGACTGGACCCAAAATAAATAAATAAATAAATAAAAATAAAATGATGCTTATCAAAATGAACTCTAAGAAATGGAAATTAGAGATTTTTTATTATGCTGTTTGTGGTTTCTTTTTCCCCCTTTTGTTTATTCCCTTATGTCGAGGGTTTTTTTATGTCTGTACCCTTTATATGATTTGGGAAGGGGAAGGGGAAGCACAGAAATGGTGGGACAAGGGGTAAGCCAACTCAGCAGTGAAAAACACTGGTTGGAAATGAACTATACAATTTTGGGAAGAGGGAAATTGGGAGGGGAAAAACTGGAAGAGAATGGGGGAGGGATAAAGGAAATATACTCATTACATGTCTTATGTAACTGTAATCCCTCTGTATATCATCTTATAATACAATTTTTTATAAAAGATGATTCTATAATGCTATTGCCTTATAAGTATGTATAAGTATGTGGTCTTGCCCACTATTGAGAGTGAATAATGATTGTAAATAAAATAAATATTAATAGCCAAGAACCAGTGGCTCATGCCTGCAATCCTAACTACTCAAGAGGCTGAGATCTGAGGATCATGGCTCAAAGCCAACCCAGGGAGGAAAGTCCATGAGACTCTTATCTCCACAAGAAAACTGGAAGTGATGCTGTAGCTCAAGTGGTAGAGCACTTGCCTTGAGCTGAAGAGCTCAGGGACAGACCCAAGCCCAGAGTTCAAGCCCCATGGCTGACAAAAATAAATTTATAAGCACAGTAAAATGCAAGCAAATACCATGATTCCCTGAAGAAATAACATGTTTAGGCATCAATTTGGTCACATAACTGTGTTGTAGTGCTGTTCACTTTGCCTGAATTCAGAATATTCCAGTATTCAAGTATAATCCAGCATTTTCCAATGGTGCCTATTAGTGTTTAAATATATACCATCGACTACTAGCAAATGTAACTAACATGTAATATTTGATTTATTCATGTAATAATTTCTTTAGATATTTATAGTGACTATAAAGAAAGTTTAAATACCATTGCAACAATGAGATGTATAAGTTGTTATGTCAAAAAATGAACTTTACAACTTTGCGGGGGGGAGGGAGGTATTGGGAGGTGGGAGATGGAAAGGAGAAACAAAGGACGAGGCAACAATGCTTGATTCAATATGTACTCATTATCTTGCCCATGTAATTGTAACTCCTTTGTATGGTATTTTCAATAAAATAAATAAATATTTTTAAAAAAAGAAATACTTTAAGGATCATATAATATTGGTAGAATGACTGGAAATTCCCCAGAAGTCCAATTGCATATTTAAAAATCCCAGAAATTCGAAAACTTTATGCCTTCTTTTATCATCTAAGTATTGATTGTGGGTGAGTACTGCCAAGGTTTTTTTTTAAGTAGTTCTTCCAGAAGACTTCTAGATTGCTGATGTCTTTAGAAAAAGAGCATGTAGAAAGCCCACAGATTGGGAGAAGATCTTTACTAGCCATACAACGGACAAGGGTCTCATATCTAAACTATACCTGGAACTGAAAACATTAAATCCCCCAACAACAAATCTTCAAAGAATCAACTGCCCAATAAATAAATGGGCTAAAGACTTACAGAGAAACTTCTCTGAAGAGGAAAGAAGGATGGCCAATAGAAACATGAAGAAATGTTCAACCTCCCTAGCCATAAAAGAAATGCAAATCAAAACAACATTGAGATACCACCTCACCCCAGTTAGAATGGCTATAATC
>NW_012274783.1:0-3417 GCF_000151885.1 Dipodomys ordii
CACCACTTCCGGCTTTTTTCTTTTTGCTTATGTGGTGCTGAGGAATCGAACCCAGGGCCTCAGGCATGCAAGGCAAGCGCTCTACCACTGAGCCACGTTCCCAGCCCCGAGGTGGGTTTTTTAAAGTGCATCTGTGCTAACATTCTCCTGAAATATATTATATTTATGGTTATTGGAATTAGAATGAGTTGGTAATAAAAAAATTCCTTAAGTTGATCCAAAGGGCGATTACACTAAGAGGTACAATTGAATTACAATGGAGAAAGCCTTCTTATTAGAATATCTTGGAGACTTTCAATGCAATCTATTATATTAAAAGCTTTAAGAAGAATTGCCTTAAAGAATTTTCATTTTTTAATTATAATTTCCTAAAAGTTAATTGAGAAGTGAAAGATTATCAAAAAGTTTCAGCTGAGCACCAGTGGCTCATGCCTGTAATCCTAGCTACTCAGGAGGCTGAGATCTGACGATCACAGTTTGAAGCCAGCCTGAGCAGAAAAGTCCATGATACTCTTATCTCCAATAAACTACTCAGCAAAAGCTGGAAGTGGCACTGTGGCTCAAGTGGCAGAGCACTAGCCTTGAGCACAAAGAGGCTCAGGGACAGAACCACCCAGGCCCTGAATTCAAGCCTCAGGACCAGCACATATACACACACAAAGTGTGTACTGAAGTCTACCACTAGTAAAATACATCCTTGGCTCCTAATGACCTTAGCCATGAACTCTAAATCATCACAAGAAAAAGGAAGATCTGGCAAAAAGAGATGGCAGTAGGAGGGGCTGGGAAGGTGGCTCAGTGGTAGAGTGCTTGCCTTGCATGCATGAGGCCCTGGGTTCAATTCCTCAGCACCAAATAAACAAAAAGAAAAAAGCCAGAAGTGGTGCAGTGGCTCAAGTGGTAGAGCGCTAGCCTTGAGCTGAAGAGCTGAGGGACAGCGCTTAGACCCAGAGTTCAGGCCCCATGACTGGACCCAAAAAAAAAAAGAGATGGCAGTAGGAAGCAAGAGAGAAAAGGAAGAAGTAGGGGCAGAGAATGGAAGACTAGGAGCAAAGATGGGGTCAGCCTGCCAGCCTGCCACCAACACAGGTGGCACCGGACCTGCTCCTGATCTGCAGAGCCAGACGTGCTATAGAAATGGCCATTTGCTCTATGCAAGTTTCTGCTGAGGAGTCCTAAAAATGAAGAGACAATAATAACATATGCACATATGCAAACAACTTCATTTGGTGCTCAAGTCAACTCTGGAAGGAAGATTCAGTGTTCCTCCTCCTTAAGTGAGGAAAAAGCCCAGGGAGAGGAGCTACCCAGGGCCTGTCCTCTGGTGTCAGGCTCTGGAATCCAACCCAGGGTGTTGGGCTCTGGGCTTATATGTTAGCCCTGCTCAGAGTCCCCTTCATTGTGGGATGAAGATGGATTGCTTGCAGGCTCTCTGGAGGCCCTACCAAGGCAGCTGCCCCCTAAACAGAAGGTGAGGAGATGGGTCACACAGGGCCATGGATGTGACATCATCCTTCTCTACTCCCGAGGAAGGCTGGCATAAACCTCTCCTAGCCTGGGCCTTGGTCTCATCCAAGGGAGCTACCAAGTCTTTGGAGGTGACTATCATTTGCATTCGCATGGCACTCAGTGTCTAGAAGGGCAGCAGGTGGACATGGCGCTTGGGGGACAGAACAGCTTCACAAGGACTAACCCATGACCACCACCTTGCCACCAAGCCCCCTCCACGCAGACTGATCCCCACATGAGTGTGGACCCAGGCACTGCCTTGAAGTGAGCCAGCCGCATGGGAAGTCTAGAAGGCACTAGCTCCGAGAGCTTCCAGAGGATTCTCTGTCTTTTCACAGCCAAGTATGGCCCTGCCAGCCCGGCCCTGGCTGACAGCTGTCTCTGGAGTACGTGGGCTTAGTGGATGAAACACTGGCTTCTGCAAAGGCCCCTAAGTTACCTTCTGCTGCATCTTCACTCGAGCTTTTTGGTTTTCTGTGTTTGTTTTGTGCTCTGGCTCCCAAACAGCCTTTTAGTTCACACAAAAGTGTAGGGAGCAGGCTTAGGTGCTCAGCGGTGCTAGGGAAAATCTAACTGTAGCCTAGGAATCAAGCTCAGCAAAAACAGCTGGTTCTGGGGACAGTCCCCACCACAGTGCCACACCCCCCCCCCAGCATTGCCCTCATCTAGGGGTTGAGCTGCTTTGACAACAAATAAAAAATCTTCTTTTGTCTATCGAACCTTCCTATGAATACTGTCCTCAGAAGACAATTTTCTTTATTCCTTGCAACAAAGATAATAAAGCTTATAGCTCTGCTTTTTCCTCCTGGCATTGAGGCCCCCTTCTGTCCTTGGAGGGGCCCCTGCTTTTCAGTGGTAGGGAAGGCAGGAGATGGAGGGCTAGGTGGAGCTGGAAGGAACCTCTGTGCCTCCCTATGCCCAGCCCTGCTCACAGGGCTGAGGGGTTGCCTGCCAGCTCTGTGACTTAAGCAAACTGAGGTTGGGGTGTCCAGGCACCCTGGTTGATAGAGGATGAGTGGCTGGACTTGACACTGGGCTCCTGTTCCTAACCTTGATGTGACCTACAGGCCATATGTTAAAAGAATTTCTGATTCAAATGATAGCAGCTTCCCAAAGGAAAATCCTATCTGAGATCAAAGATTTTAGCAGATTTTGGTCAGTCTAACTGGGGTACCCATGAACCTTATACGTCCAGGTGTAAGGTCAGCCTTCAAAGAGAAGAGGTTTTGAATTGCACCTAAGATTAGGACCTGAGCCAAAGGGAAGTGAGGTGGAGCATGGGGTCTGGGCCCAGGAGAAGGACTCAACTGGTGTAGGGAAGACTCCACCGCTCCCACTCCAAAGATGAAGGCCCTCAGAGCAGATGGCCAGCCGACCTGCCTCTTGCTCTGGTCTTCACTCCAGCTTCTTGCAATGGTTGGTTTGATGGATTAGCCTTTATTAAATGGCTTTTTCATGTCTAATCTGATAAACCCAGGCTATGAAAGTCATCACTGCCAAGGGAGAGAGAGCAGGGTGCAAATCACACTTGTGTGCACACGATTGTGAGCATGCTGGGAAGGGAAGTTCAGGCAATGGAAGCAATTGGAGAGAACTCGCTGGCAGACTATTGTCATCACAGAAGAGCAGAACTCATGACTCTGCCCCATTATCAAGTCTGTCGCTGGATCACTGCCTCTGTTTCATTTTTGTCCCCAAATTACTGCAGAGGACCATTGTGGCAGGCTCTCTACATTCCTTGTAGATGCTACAGATTGTGGAGAGGGAATCAAAGAGCTCAGCCTACTAGTGTGGATAAAACTTACTGGCTTGGGCTGGGAAGGTGGCTCAGTGGTAGAGTGCTTGCCTTGCATACTCGAGGCCCTGGGTTCGATTCCTCAGTACCACACAAGCAGAAAAAAAAAAAAA
>NW_012274784.1:0-4225 GCF_000151885.1 Dipodomys ordii
TTTTTGCTTATGTGGTGCTGAGGAATCGAACCCAGGGCCTCAGGCATGCAAGGCAAGCGCTCTACCACTAAGCCACCTTCCCAGCCCCTTTCGTTCCCCTCTTACACTGTGGTGAAAATAGTTAAATATCACGCCTTTCCTCTAAAACTCACTACTATTCTACTAAGAGCAGGAAGGTGGGTGCCAAGGAGGGTTCTGGTGAGAGTTACCATCAACCGAACGTTGACCTGCCCTTAGCCAAGCTAAGTGGAACCAAACTCAAGTGGCCTTCCAGATTCCCCTCTCTCCCAACAAGTACCTGTGTGACTATGATCCTGTCTCAATCAATGCAGATTTCATGAGAAAAGTTGCAATCTAGGAATAGAGGTACTGTTTCTGTTGCTGTCTAATTTCCTCTTTGGCTTGGTGTACATGTAAAGATTGCTATGGTTAGCCAGGCGCTGGTGGCTCACACTTGTAATCTGAGCTACTCAGAAGGCCGAGATCTGAGGGTCATGGTTCAAAGCCAGCCTGGGCAGGAAGGTCCGTGAGACTCTTATCTCCAACTAACACCAGAAAACTGGAAGTGGAGCTGTGGCTCAAAGTGGTAGAATGCTAGCCTTGAGTGAAAAAGCTCAAGGACAGTGCCCAGGCCCTGAGCCCCATGACAGACAAAAAAGAAAAGGTACAAGGTGCTATGCTTATAGGCTTCTCTCAGGCCCCAAGGGGGTGTGTGTGTGTGTGTGTGTGTGTGTGTGTGTGTGTGTGTATGTGTGTGTTTAGATGGCATAACTTTCCCTTGTTTTAAGATTACAATTGAAGTAATTCTAAAAATTGTACACAGTTGTCTACCTAATACAATCATCCAGTTTTTCAAAAATTCCCACCAAACAGTAAGACCCCTCACACTCACTTAAAATTTAATTATAAGTTCCTTAATCATTATTAAATATTATTGTTTAATTTCCGCTTACTCTCCCATTCCCACACAACCAACCAGTCATCTAGTGTCTGTCTCTGTGGATTGATATTTTATTTCTCATCCTGGGTATTTTATTGCAGTGTAGTCATTCAGCATGGGTCTTTTCTGTCTAGCTTTTTTCAGTTAGTTTTTTTTTTAGGGGGGGTTTAAAATAGGACTTGAACTCAGTATCTGATGCTTGTTTTCACTCATTGGCTGGCACTCTACCCCCTGAGCCATACCTCCAACCCCTCAGTACGTGTTTAAGGTTCATTCATACTCAAGTGTTTAGCATTTTGTTCTTTCTAAATATATATATATATATATATAATTTTTATTAGAATCAATTCACTGCAAAGGGGGAAAGGTTCATTTTAACATGTCCAACTATGTATACGATAGATCTTGATCAGAACTACTCTCTTGTTACTCACCTTCCCGACTCCCCTTCCCACTCCTAACCAGTCTCAGCTTCATTGTTCCATTGTCACAGGTGTACATAAAGACTTTTAAACATATTTGCCCTCTTTTGCTGAATAGCATTCCAGATACATGATTTTGAATGAAACAAGATAAGTATTCTGACCAGTGGGTCCCTGCTCTGAATGTCGCCTGGAGATGGCGTCACCCTGCTCTGTGAATAACCTTTCGCCAATTCTGTGTTGATAGAGGAGGGTGGCCCTGGGCCTCCTCATCGTCACTCAGCAACAAGGTGCCTCAGAAATTGGATGTCCTCACTGTCCTGCAGGGAGCTGTGCGTCTCTTTATTACCCTGACAGTTGTTTCCAGGAAGAAGTTGGGTTCTCAGTTGCTCCTATACATTCCCAGTCTCCAAAAACAGAGCTGCAAAGAGAGCAGTTGTACAATAAACACTCATGAATAGAGCACAGAGGAAGGGTTGGATTTTTTTCCCCTTCACTCGGGCACAGAACTTGCCTTCATCCTAGCTGCCTGGAGCTGTGTACAGCAGCACTGCAGAGTTGGGCAAGCGCACAGGGAGAGATGGACGGTGCATCTTGTCCCCTAAGGCCCCAGTCCAGATGTCCTTCAGGTCATTTCCCCAGGATCATACTAGAAAGTGTAAAGGTTTCTTCCAGCAAGCTCTGGCTTCAAGAGCCCTGGGTAACTTTTCTCTTCAGACCAACAGGAAGAGTGCTTACCTCCAGAGCAGTACGGATTGAATGTGGTACCAGAGCGGTTGTATATTCTGGCACAGAATCTGATTTTCTTTCTCCCAGTTCTTTATCTTCTTTTGCTTCTCTTTCTCCCCCAGCCCTTCCCTTTCTACTTCTCTTTAAGCCCAGAGAAGGGAATTGTGACCCTGCTGTAGAGTTTTGGCAAGACTAATGTGCACACAACAACGAAGAAGTGTCCCAAGCTCTGTGGACTTAACTTGTTGCAGAACGGCAGTCTAAGGCCTCTGAGCTCAACTTTGATATTGTCAAGATGTCGCAAGATGCAGCAGGGTGAGAGTAGCCAGGTGTCTTTGGTTGGTTTGTGTACACGAAGTCTTAGAGAAGGACTTGCTTGGGTTCTTTGTTGTCATATTTTTAATTGTATATTAAGATGTATAGATGTGTTTAAGATGTGTAGATTTCATATTCGAATCCAGATTTCTGATTTTTCTTGAAAAAATCAATTGACTTGTCCCTGAGCCCATGATTATTAAAGATAATGCCCAAAGGGAATCATTCTCAAATCTACAGGAAACAGATGGGTTGCTCAGAGATACCAATTGTACAGTTGGGTGAAGGGGTTGTTTTTCTGATTATCTCCACTATAGGAGGCAGCCCTGAGAACCACCTTAACCAGCTCCCAGCGAGGTAGATAAGAGCCCTATGCCCCACAAATGAGCATCTCCCCTGAACTCTGCCTCCTCACCTCTTCCTAATATTTTGACTTAATGTGTTTGAAGCTGTGAATTTATTAGGCAGGCACTCTTACCACTTGAGCCATTCTAACAGACACATTTCTTTTTTGCATTGATTGTTTTGAGATTAGGCTAGTCTAGACTGTGATCCTCCTATTTGTGATTCCCTTTACCACTGAGATGACTTGGTGCATGCAATTACATCCAGCCATTGATTGAAATGGAGTTTCAAGCCTTGATCCTTGATTCTGTGATCTCCACCTTCCAAGAAGCTAGGACTACAGGCTTGAGCTACCACACCCAGCTTGCTAACAAATAACACTGTCCTTATGGCCCTGACTGGCTTCCCTCCTCTGCCAGGATGAGGACATCCATCCCAGCTTCACTGATTCTAGCTACTCCAAGTCAGCAACTCACACTGTGAACCCTGACTCTGGCCTAAAACACAGACTTTTCTGAGTAAAGCTACCAAGGGGCTCCTGATAAAACCTGAACATTACGGAGCATATGTCAGTAGGTTTCCATGACTTTCTGGTGGACGGGGGGGGGGGGGGGAGAGGAGCGTTGGGAACGGCATGAAAGCAGAAGCCACACCTGCATCTATCTTGTCCACTGCTGTATCAACAGGGCCTAAACATCCTCATTATGTAGAACAATGAATCAATGATTCAATGAATAAGTAAGTTAATGGGGAATAGAGACCAGAGAGGCAAAAGCTTTAAGCTCTGTAACTTTCTAGAAATGTTGGTTTTGTGATCTGTTTCTCTTTAGTGAGTAGTAATAATGTCATTAAAAGCAAAAAAAGGCATTAATAATGCCATTAATAATGCTCATAAGCTAGAATTGGGGCAAACTTCCTCTGAAGCACAGTCAGCTTTGTGTAGAAAGACTCCCCAAGATAGAGCCACTTGGATGGCTACTGGGTACTGAGTGGTAGGGAGGACAGATGGCTATGACAAATGGAAGTCAGGGACATGACAGCCACAAGCCCACTCCAGCCCATTTGTCCAGGAAGATGACTCATGCACTCCCTTTGGGCAGTGGAATCCAGACCCCCAAGTGCTTTTGAGCCAAAGTTAATTCCAGCCAGTATCAACCACTTTCTTGAGGTTGAGGTTTACTATGATCTGTCTGGAAATATGTGCTTCCCTGATGCTAGTGTGCAGCAAACCTGAGGTTCCTGAGCTAGGGGCAGAGCTGAGAAAGTTGGGGCCTGTGAGGATGCTACTCCTCCTGCATCCCTGCCTCACCTGGAGATGCGCTAGCCCGGTGCTGTGTGCCAAGGCTGCACCATGGCACCAACTTGGGAGTCTCCTCTCTCACTTGCTACAGAGTTACATACAAAGATACACATCAGTCTGGGATAGCGATCACCGTAACTAAAATGTTTTGCTTCATTTGAGCAGGCACTGAAC
>NW_012274785.1:0-1193 GCF_000151885.1 Dipodomys ordii
TAATCCTAGCTACTCAGGATGCAGAGCTGAGGATAATGGTTCAAAGCCAGCCTGGGCAGGAAAGTCTTTTTATGTCCAATTAACCACCAGAAAATCAGAAGTAGACCTATGGCTCAAGGTGATAGAGTGCTATGCTTGAGCAAAAGATCTCAGGGGCAGCGCCCAGGCCCCGAGTTCAAGCCTTACAACTGACCAAAAAAAAAAAAAAAGTTTTCATGGAAAAAAGGTCACTGAAGCTGGAATGCATAGGTTTCCAGAGGAGAAGCAGCATTTAGAGGCAAGAAAATGCTTGACATGTTTTAGAAATTCAAAGGAAAACATGGGATGGAGCCACTAATATGAAGGAAAAGTTCTCTCAAATGCCATTTTCAGTCTGTAAATGAATCTAACACCTCTGATGGACTTAAAAAGAATAAAATAAAATGTATTTTGTTCACTGAGAGAACAGAGAAATATCTAACACTCTGCAACCACAAATTCTTGCTACATGCATAAATGAACAAATGAACAAATTTAGTGTATGAATAGATGTTTTTTGGTTTGGAAACTCAAAATACCAAGAAATAATGGAGTTGTACAAATGTTCTATTGTCCTAGAGGTTGAGGACTTGGAGAATCTGACCATCTCTGAAGAGAAGACTCAGGGAAACCCAGTGGGGGTAGGTCAAAGAACCTATTTTCCTGGATATCAATTGTGGTCACCATAAAAAAGGCACTTTGGCTGCCTTTGGATGTTGGTGTTTTTCTCTATGGCTTGTTGAGTTTCAGGTCTCCTTTCCATGAATTTAATTTTTCTCCTTGTCATAAACACTTGAAGTATTTACATCAGAATGAATTTAAATGTCAAGGCTTGAAGTATTCTTTCTTTCTTTCTTTCTCTTTCTCTCTTCCTCTCTTTCTCTCTCTCTCCCTTCTCTCCTTCCCTCCTTCCTTCCCTCCCACTCTCCCTCCCTCCCTCCTTCCTTCCTTCCTTCCTCTTTCTTTCTTTCTGCAAAGTGCTTCTTTACTATTTTCTTATAGAACTCCAACCTCTAAATCCATTGAGATTTTTTTTTAAGTGCACGTTTTCTGGGTCTCAATACTGATCCTCATTGAATCTACTCTTCTGAGACGGCTTGATCTCAGGTATTTTTTAAAGCTCCCTGGTAGGCTGGGAGCCAGTGGTTCATGCTTATAATCCTAGCTACTCAGGA
>NW_012274786.1:0-1671 GCF_000151885.1 Dipodomys ordii
CACACACACACACACACACACACACACACAGGGACATTGCACGCATACAGTCCCTGAAATCCCAGTGACACTGCATGCATGCCCAGGAACACCACATACTCAGCATAGCACTGTGGTTCCCCAAGAAAGACTGCACTCACCCATAGAAAGTCCACCCAGATGAACACAGTGACACTACATATCTGTGGTGTCACATCTCACTATTGGGTTGTCACACATGCCACACATCTCGCTAGTGAGATGCAGGCTACATCAGGCTGCAACCTCAACATCCCACATCCTGTGGATGGCTGTGGCATGGAACAAAAGCTTCTTTGTTGTTCGTGTGATGTGTCCAGGCAGAGGAAGGACTCTGTTCATGACACACACTCAATGACCTGGGCCTACAGAAGGTCTGTTCCTGTCCATGTTTCCATGGTCACGGAACGGGGAGGAGAGAGAAGTGGAGTGTGCATGTGCCAGCTCCTCAAGCTTCCACTGGGAAGGGAGCCAGACTACCCTTCCTCACACTGTCTTATGAATGGGTCAGAGGCTTCCCAGCTTCTGGGGGCAAGGAGAGGAACCCCACCCTTGGCCTGGAAGGAGTGGGGAGCTGGCGTTTGTCAGCATTCCTAAAGGCTCACACACACTTGCCCTGAGGGTGTTGCCTACCTCTCTTCCTGCCCCCACGCTCATGCTGTGTCCACACTGGCGCCCTTCCACCTGCCCAGGCACAAGTCCAGAGCCACACACCTAGGCAGCCATCACTGGGTGGCAACAGAGGTGACCTCTTCTTGGGTGGAGGGGCACAGACATGTCTGATTCAAGATGGGCCTGCTTCTTGTCAGGCTATAGTCTACCTGCCCTACCATGCTTGGGTCTACCTGTCTATACACCTGGTAGTCACCATGGGAATGGAAGAAGTGGGAAGAGTGAGCACACACACACACACACACACACACACACACACACACACACACATACACACACACACATACCACCTGGGAAGGTCTGACAGCCTGGCTTGTTCTCCTTGGAAGGTCCCATGCCAGGCTTGGTAAACTGAGCTCACCCTGAGCTCACCCTGACCCCAACTTCAGATCATACCTCCCAGTCATATGTGAAGCCTTTGATCAGCCTGAGTCCCTAATACCCCTCTTCTGTTCACGTGTGGCCTTCTCTCCATATTCAGTGTGGGGCAGTATAGGGCCTAGTCACAGAGGACAGGCGTAGTGACCTTCCCAAAGGTCATTAGCAATGGAGGTCATGATCTCACCCAGAATCCTCTGATATGTCCTGCCGATATCCACCTGAGCTGGAATCCCTGTGCTATGCCCTCTGATATGTCCTGCCAATATCCACCCAGAGCTGGAATCCTTGTGCTGTGGAAAGGGCATAAGCCAGCAGGAAGGTGGTGCCTGAGCTTCATTGTGCCATGCAGGAAGCTTCCTGGCTCATCTGACCATGGACATTCTCTCTCCAGTGCAGATAATGCAGCCACCTTGCCCTGCCTACCTTACCTGTGTGGCCTAGCTACCAAAATAAGCCCGGGCCCTGAGAGATGGGGCTTTTTTCTTTCTTTCTTTCTTTTTTTTTTTTTTTTTGGGTCCGGTCGTGGGGCCTGAACTCTGGGCCTGGGCGCTGTCCCTCAGCTCTTCAGCTCAAGGCTAGCGCTCTACTACTTGAGCCACA
>NW_012274787.1:0-1776 GCF_000151885.1 Dipodomys ordii
TGAAGAGCTGAGGGACAGCGCCCAGGACCAGAGCTCAGGCCCCACAAGCAGACCCAAAAAAATAAATTAAATTAAATTTTAAAAAAAAAGAAAGAAAGTAGAACAATTCTTCAAGCACCATGCTCCATATCAGGACCCAAAGTCTCACACGGGAAGAAAAGGGTCCTCACTCTGTACTCAACACTCTGTCAGCTCCCGGCACTGAGGACCAGCGGGAAGCTCTCCGAGTGTCACCAGAGCGACCTCAGCATCTAGCATCTCTCGCCTGGCGCAGCACGCAGCGCTGCCCCGCCACCCAGGGAGCACTCAGCCTGCAGTTAGGGTCAGAGTGTGTGCTCAGTCTGGCCCTCCTATCCCATACATGCACAACTGTGGCCAGACAGGGCTCTCCAGCCTTCTTCCTCTTCTCCCCATCTTTCTCACTGCTCTCAGGCTGCTTCTTCACAAAACCCTTCCACATTTAATCTTGGCATCTGCTCCTCAAAGACCCAAACAGATGCCACATCACACAAATGTTCATTGTTGGGTGCTATCACAGAAGTAGCAAAGTGGGCACTCTGAAAATCTCCCTCTACCAAAAAGCCACTAGGCTGGCCAAAACTGACAGGATCAACTTTTGCAGTACTAGACTTACAGCAACCAAGGAATGAGATATATCAGCCAAACTCCCATCAGGTCATATCTGGGATACAGAACAGATATAAGTGACCAAACACAAAACATGGTCAGTACACAGTCTGGAAAACCGAGAGACAGTGGGCAACACAGGACTCCGTATGCCACCAAAGCAAATGCCCAGGGGGTCTGGTTTCTGGAGCTCCACACAATAATGCTCAAAATGCTCCATTTTCAACCAATAGAAAGTTACAAAGTATTCAAAGAAACAGAAAAGTACAGTCTGAGGCAGTCTAGACATTAGACTTACTACATTAAGTCAACTGCCTTAAACAGTGCTTTTATAGCTAAAGAAAATCAAGAGAGTACCATCTGAGCAAGTTCAGAATATCAATAAAAAATATATATATAAATTCTAAAAACAAAACAAAGCCGGGTGCCGGTGGATCATGCCTGTAATCCTAACTACTCAGCAGGCTGAGATCTGAGGATCATGACTGAAAGCCAGCCCGGGCAGGAAAGTCCATGAGACTCTTATCTCTAATAAACCACCAGAAAACCAGAAGTGGCGCTGTGGCTCAAGTGGTAGAGCGCTCGCCTTGAGCTGAAGAGCTGAGGGACAGTGCTCAGACCCCAGAATTCAAGACCCAGAACCGGCAAAAAAACAAAAATCACAAAAGTCATGATGGCGCATAGTTGTAATTCTAACACTTGGAAAGCAGAGGCAAGACAAAGATAGCAAAGACCCTCTTTCAAAAACAGAAGGGCCAGGCTGGGAAGTTGGCTCAGTGGTAGACTGCTTGCCCCTCATGCATAAGGCCTTGGGTTCCACTCCTCAGCACCACTTAAGTAGAAAAAAGCTGGAATTGGTGCTGTGGCTCACCGTGAGCTGAAGAGCTGAGGGACAGCCCTAGACCCAGAGTTCAGCCCCCACAATCGACAAAAAAAAAAAAAAGGGCCAAGGAAGGAAATCTATTTATCATAGTTCTGAAATGCCATCATTTGCTCTCCTTTTCTACTCCTTGACACCCTGTCTTAAAAATTAAAATACTGGGCTGGGAAGGTGGCTCAGTGCTAGAGCGCTTGCCTTGCATGCTCGAGGCCCTGGGTTCGATTCCTCAGCACCACATAAGCAAAAAAGAAAAAAAAAGCCGGAAGTGG
>NW_012274788.1:0-3702 GCF_000151885.1 Dipodomys ordii
CTGTCCCTCAGCTCTTCAGCTCAAGGCTAGCGCTCTACCACTTGAGCCACAGCACCACTTCCAGCTTTTTTCTTTTTGCTTATGTGGGTGCTGAGGAATCGAACCCAGGGCTTCATGCATGCAAGGCAAACGCTCTACCACCGAGCCATCTTCCCAGCCCCTCTATCCTGGAATTTTTCTATCCTGGGATTACCTAGAGCTTTAAAAAAGTGTAGGATCTGATACAAGGGTGGGAGAAAGTCACTTCCAATAGCAGGTGCTTCTAACCACGCGTTCTGGTCTCCAGGTGTGCGACTGCTGCGACAGGACCCCACTGAGTGCCTTTTCTCCTTCATCTGTTCTTCCAACAACAACATTGCCCGCATCACTGGCATGGTGGAAAGACTGTGTCAGTCCTTTGGACCTCGGCTCATCCAGCTTGATGATGTTGTCTACCATGGCTTCCCCAGCCTACAGGCCTTGGCTGGTGAGTAGGTGAACCCCCTAACCTGTTTTGAACAGGGAGAATTGTTTGATTCTCCTCTGGTCACCATCTCCCATCTTAACATTTCCCCATCCAGAGCTGTCCTTTCTAGGAACTCCAGTGGCGCAATCGGTTAGCACGCGGTAATTATACAGAGCTGTCCTTTCTAAACAGATCAGCCCCTGTTCTACCACATCTTCCATATGAATCCCTGAAGTGTCAGCACCACACTAGTCTGGATGTTTGCGAGGAGACTCAGTACCTCTTTATATACAGTGTTCTGTACTTTGGGGTTAAGAATATGCATTCCAGAGACAGACTGCCAGACATGTCCTAGGTCTGTCACTTGGACACATTCTTTAGTATTTCTGTACTCTGTTTCTACACCTGTGTGTGAAATGGGATAATCATAGCACCTGTCAAAGTTGCTGTGAGGAGCCCAGCGCTGGTGGTCCTAGTTATTCAGGAGGCTGAGATCTGAGGATCACAGTTTGAAGCCAACCTGGGCAGCAAAGTCCATGAGACTCTTATCTCCAATTAACCATTGGAAAACCAGAAGTAGAGCTGTGGTACAAAGTGGAAGAGCTCTATTCTTGAGCAAAAAAAGCTAAAGGACAGTGCCAAGGCCCTGAGTTCAAGCCCCACAACTGATTAAAAAAAAAAAAAAGTGGTCTTGAATCTCTGCTCTTAGCTTAGTAGTCATAAGATCCCAAAAATTTCATTCAGCTCTCTAAACCTTTCTTGACTTGTTTGTGTAGAATGGGAATGAATGGTGAATAAAGCAGTCAGGATGCATAGAGTGGGTTAAGAGCATAAGCATTTGGTATCCCAGACCTGACGCAAATTCCCGTCTCTAACATGTCCTGCCTTGAATATCTTCTAAGCCCTCCCTCCTATTCTCCATCGGTAAAATGGGAAAAAGAACAGTATGTCAGCAAGTTCCTCAAGAAAATTAAGTAGGGGGCTCAGTGGTAGAGTGCTTGCCTTGTATGCATGAGGCCCTGGGTTCGATTCCTCAGCACCAAGCAAAAAGAAAAAAGCCGGGAGTGGCGCTGTGGCTCAAGTGGTAGAGCGCTAGCCTTGAGCTGAAGAGCCGAGGGACAGCGCCCAGGCCCAGAGTTCAGGCCCCACGACTGCACCCAAAAAAAAAGAAGAAAATTAAGCAGGGTAATATATGTAAAGGGCATCACCCGTGGGTCTGTCCAGCACTGATGGAAGAACTGATCTGGTATTTTTTTAAGAGTCTTTTAATCATGGGTGTGAACTTTCTTGAGAAAGTCTAAAGAACCAAAGCAGAGAACTCCTGAGCAAAGAGTCTTTCTCAGTTACCATACGAGTAGGTGCTCAGAAAACACACCCATGCAAATGGCCCTGACTCCTAGTGGACAGTAGGGAGGGAGGGACATTCAGGAAAAGCATCTCTGTGCCTGAGGTTTTACAAACGTGCGTGAGGATAGAAAGGCCTGAGGACACCTGACCCCTGCTCTCCTGTCTACTCCCACAGGGCCGGAGGTAGAAGCCCACCTCAGGAAGCTGGGCCTGGGATACCGTGCGCGCTATGTGTGTGCCAGTGCCCGAGCCATCCTCGAAGAGCAAGGTGGGCTGGCCTGGCTACAGCAGCTTCGAGAGGCCCCCTATGAGGAGGCTCACAAGGTCCTCTGTGCCCTGCCTGGGGTGGGCACCAAGGTGAGGCTCCAGAGAGGTGGGAGCTGCCCCTTTCACTCACATAGAGTAGGAGAGTTTGAACAAGGCAGGTCTGCACGTTGTATGGAGGCCTGGCTTCTGAAGGAACAGGAAGGAAAGGATGTAAGCAGATACTTCATTAGAGGAAAAAAAAAAAGGAAGTGGTACTGTGGCTCAAGTGGTAGAGCGCTTGCCTTGAGCTGGAGAGCCCAAGCCCAGAGTTCAAGCCTCACAACTGACAAAAAAAAACAGCAGAAAGGAGACAAAAGGCATTGCTCTTTGAGTGGATTCTCAGAAAAGCCATTTGTATGGTTGCCCACATGTGTTGCTGTATTTATGCAGAAATTTCCAGAAGGAATGGCAGGAAGCTTAGTACTTGTTACCTTTAGGGAGAGAAATAGGAAGATGTTTCTCTTTTCCAGTTTGCCTGCCTCCCCCTCCTCTTCCCCCTTCTCCTCTTCTTCTTCCTCTTCCTCCTCTTCCTCTTTCTCGTTTTCCTTCTTCTCCTCTTCCTCCTCTTTTTTTTTGTTCTTTTTTGGGGGGGGAGGATGGGGGTTGGTCGTGGGACTTGAACTCTGGGCCTGGAGCTGTCCCTGAGCTCTTCAGCTCAAAGCGAGCGCTCTACCACTTGAGCCATAGTACCACTTCTGGTTTTCTGGGTGGTTTATTGGAAATAAGACTCTCATGGTCTTTCCTGCCCTGGCTGGCTTTGAACCACGATCCTCAGATCTCATCCTCCTGAGTAGCTAGGATTACAGGCATGAGCCACCGGCACCCGGCTTCTTTTTTCTTCTTTCTTCTTTTGCCAGTCCTGGGGCTTGAACTCAGACCTGGACACTGTCCCTGAGCTTCTTTTGTTCAAGGCTAGCACTCTATCACTTGAGCCACACTTCCAGATTTTTCTGTTTATGTGGTACTGAGGAATCAAACCCAGGGCTTCATGCATACTAGGCAAGCACTCTACTTCTAAGCCACATTCCCACCCCCCCAGTTTGTTCTTCTCTTGAAATTACACATACCTATAGAACATTGGTTTGATATTAACAGGTTAACTAGTAGTAAGATAATTTGTATTTGGAACTTGTCTTCTTCATAGTTCTCGGTGGTTTAGAAAATGAATTTTTACCTAAGGATTTTTTGGGTTTGGGTTTGGTTTTGTTGGGGGGGTTTTACTTTTTTTTTTGGTCTGTCATGGGGCTCGAACTCTGGACCTGGGCTCTGTCCCTCAGCTCTTCAACTCAAGGCGAGTACTCTACCATTTGAGACACAGCACAACTTCTGGTTTTCTGGTGGTTCATTGGAGATCAGAGTCTCAGGACATTTCCTGCCTGTGCTGTCTTTGAACTGGATCCTCCAGCTAGGATTTACAGGCGTGAGCCACTGGCACCCGGCTGCTTCTATTTTTTAAGGTCTTTTTATGGTACTGGAGATTGAACCTTGCTTGTTAAGCAAGCGCTTTGCCACTGAGCTACAGCCAAGCCCAAAGAACTTTTTTTTTTTTGTCGGTCGTGGGGCTTGAACTCTGGGCCTGGGCGCTGTCCCTCAGCTCTTCAGCT
>NW_012274789.1:0-1866 GCF_000151885.1 Dipodomys ordii
AGGAAGGAAGGAAGGAAGGAAGGAAGGAAGGAAGGAAGGAAGGAAGGAAGGAAGGAAGGAAGGAAGGAAGGGAAGATACATAATAAGCTAATAATAATAAGCAAAACCCTTACAGTTTGTTTTGTGCTTTTGAGTCAGCCTTGAGGCTCCAGACCTGAGCTCTGTTCCTTCCTGAGTTGCTTTTGCTCAAGGCTAGTGCACCACTTCCAGCTTTTTCTGAGTAGTTTATTGGAGATAAATGTCTTGCAGACTTTCCTACTCAGGATGGTTCAAACAGCAATCCTCACTCAGAGCTCAGCCTCCTGAGTAGCTAGGATTGCAGGCATGAGCCACCGGCATCTAGCACATTAGTTTTTTTTTTATTAGCAACACATACATATTATTAAGAGAAAGGACAGTAAAAAAAATCAAAAGATTATCTTGCCCATGTAATGTAATCCCTCTGTACAGTATTTTCACAATAAAAAAATCAAAAGAATGAATAAGAATAGTTAAGTATCTCTAAGACAACTAAATGACAAGAGTAAGGCATTACCCTTTTTTTAGCTGTATATATCCCTATATATAAATGGCCATAATAAAATATTAAAAATGAGAGAGGAGTCCCAGAGCAATTTCTCATCCACTTTTGCCATGAGTTCTAACACTGAAGTTTTAGCAAGTTAAAAATTAAAAGTTTGGGACTGGGAATATGGCTTATTGGTAGAGTGCTTGCCTAGCATGCATGAAGTCCGGATTCAATTCCTCAGAACCACATACACAGAAAAACCAGAAGTAGTGCAATGGCTCAAGTGGTAGAGTACTAGCCTTGAGCAAAAGCAGCTCAGGGACAGTGGCCAGGCCCTGCATTCAAGCCCAGGACTGGCCAAAAAAAAAAAAAGAGAAGTTTCAGTTTTCCCTTTCTAGAGAAATATAAGCAATAGATATAAAATAATTTAGAATTATTTTATTATAACAAGTATAATTGATTGTATATAATACAATTGTTATCATTTAGCAGGTAATCATAATATACCAAATAATGTAAAAAAGTTGAATTATCCTCAAATATGAAGCCACTTCTGTTTTAGGAGATTGGTTTCTAAGCAATAGTCACAAAAGAAATTTAATAAAGGTGACTTGTTTTCTTTTCAAAGTTTTACACACTAAAATATAGCATATACTTAATGAATTACTTTTGCAAAAGTCTTCGAGGTAACTATAAAATATCAAAGCATGCTGAAATCAATGTATACAAAAGTAAGTTACAAGAAGCCACTGGTATTTTCATTTTCAAGAATACTTTACCTAATACCATACAACTATGTAATAAACATATTTAGTCTGCTCAAAGTTAATTGTCTACTTACACTCTGCACATATTACATGCATGAACTACAAAAACAGTCAAATGTTTTACTGTTCAAGCTCATAGCTCAACTACTCTGTAGGCAGCAAGACACTCAAAAATGGAGATTTAGGTAACTTCTTCAATCTTATTATCTAGTCAATATTATTTTATCCACCAGATGAGATAAAAATTAAGTAACAACTTAAGTACATGGCTCCAAACTTTATCTCTAGTTGTTTAACATTCAAGTCTCTCCTACCTGCAAAATCAACAGCTGATAAAAACTATTGCTCAAATGAGGTCACCACAATTAAGTCATTCAGCTGACATCTTTCTCATCATTTATTTCTCAGAGATTTAACTAATCTTATTCTTCTCAAAAAACATATTCTCCATGAACAATTTTTTTTTGCGGGGGGGGGGGGGTTCATAGGCTAGGCCTGAAATCTGGGCCTGGGCGCTGTCCCTCAGCTCTTCAGCTCAAGGCTAGTGCTCTACCACTTGAGCCACAGCACCACTTCCAGCTTTTTTCTTTT
>NW_012274790.1:0-3406 GCF_000151885.1 Dipodomys ordii
AGGAGAAAGATTGGGATTGGGGGGGAGGGGGGAGGCTGGGAAGGGATGTGAAGGGTAAACAAAAGGAGGAGGCTGCAATGCTGGGTAAGAAACGTACGCATTATCCTGCCCATGTAATTGTAACCCCTCTGTACAGTATCTTCACAAATAAAATAATAAAAAAAAAGAAATACAGGTATTAAAAAGCAAAAACAAAATAAATGCTGTAAAGTCATATTAGTGAACATACTATTCAGATTTAGTATAAAATAAAGTGAGTATTCCATAACAAGTGAATTTATTTATATTCCTATTTATCTCAGATTACCCACCTGGCTGCATTGGTTTAGATTAGCAAATAAAGATGCATCTGCTGGGAGAATTTAATTCATTTTTCCCATTTTGCTAACACGGCATGTAGTGGACTTTTAGATCCATGATGAAAGAGATTTTGTGGTTGGACAGTAGTGGCTCATGACTGTAATCTTGGTGATTTAGGAGGTTGTGATCTTAGTTCACAGCCAATCTGGACAGGAAAGTCCATGAGAGTCTTATCTCCAATTAACCAGCAAAAGGGCAGAAATGCAGGTATGAATGAGAGGGAGAAGGAAGGATTGAAGGAGGGAGAAAAAGAAAGGGAGAGAGAAGAGGAGTAAAATTTTTATTGACATTTTATTATTATCTTTAAGTAGTTGTACAAAGAAATTCCCATTCTACAAAACAGTATATATATCCAAGGTGTCTCACAACATTGTCACCCATCTCTCCTAACGCATCCCTTCTCTTATTTTTTCTTTAATTGAGATTCGGTGATTATGTAAATTCTCGTATTTCACACTATTGTGGAATAGTGATACTTAGTTAAAGTCATAAACACATTTTAACCCTCACAAGGCAAATTGTTATTATAATGGTCTATAAAGTTTGTGAATTCTATGAGCTTTGACAATACAAATTATTTATTCCACATCAGGTGATGATTACTTTTCTTTCCTTTTGCTTAGTGTAAGCTGTTCCCTCTTTCCCTCTCATTTCTCCCTTCCCATCGCTGTCTTTGGGTTGCTTAGTTCTTTTTCTCCAATGTCCAGTGCAGCTGATGGGCCCCTTTGTTGTATGTTGTTCCATTTCCCACTTATTCTGTGTCTTCCTCCTGGCTTCCCTCCATTGCATGCATATATCGACCATATATATGGTCAAGAACATGGAGTCATTTAGTAGTGATATGATAAAATGAGTGGCTGTCCTTTGTTTCTCAAGTCCTTTTTACTTTGTCATATCTTCTTGCATTTTGGCTTTAGCATCCACATATCAGGGAGGCCATGTGCCATTTGTCTCTTTGTTCTTAGCTTACCTCGCTCAAAATAATTTGCTCTAGTTCCATCCATTTTCCTGCAAATGCTATTATTTTGTCCTTTATAGTGACTGCATAATATTCCATTGTATGTAGGTACCACAATTTTTGGATGCGCTTATCAGTAGTGAGGCATCTGGGTTGTTTTCAAATCTTGGCTATTGTGAACAGTGCTGCAATAAACATGGAGATGCATGTGCCTTTATATACTGGTTCCTGTTATTCAGGGTAGATGCCTAGGAGTGGTATGGCTGGATCATAGGGGAGATCTATATTTAGCTTTCTGAGTTACCTCCAGACTGCTTTCCAAAGTGTTGTATAAGTGTACATTCCTACCAGCAGTGTAATAGGGTTCCTCTTTCTCCGCATCCCCTCCAGCAATTGTCATTGGCTGAATTTAGGATGTAGGCCATTCTGACTGGGGTAAGGTGGTATCTCAATGTTGTTTTTATTTGCATTTCCTTTACAGCCAGGGATGATGAACATTTCCTCATGTGTTTCTTTGGCATGTTTATCTCTTCTTCTGAGAAGTCTCTCTTTAGCTCACTTGCCCATTTCATGATTGGTTTTTTAGATTTGTGAGGGGTTAGTTTCTTGAGTTCCCTGTATATAATGGATATTAGACCCTTGTTTGATATATTGCTGGTAAATATTTTTTCCCAATTAGTTGGTTTTCTTTCTAGTTTGGTTGCTATTTCTTTATCTGTGCAGAAACATTTTATTTTAAGGTAGTCCCATTTATTGAGTCTCTCTCCAATTTGTTGTGACCCTAGGACTCTGTTCAGGAAGTTCCTGCCTGCGCCTATAAGTTCAAGTGTCGCTCCTACTCTGTTCTGCAGTAGTTTCAGAGTATCAGGTTTGACGTTAAGGTCCTTAATCCATTTTGAGTTGATATTAGTGCATGGTGACAGGCTAGGGCCCACTTTTAGTTTTCTGTATGTGGCCACCCAATTTTCCCAGCACCAGTAGTTGAAGAAGTTATGACTCTGTATTGTCTTTGGCTCCTTTGTCAAATATCAACTGACTGTATGTATGCGATTTTACTTCTGGGTCCTCTAATCTTTTTGTACCAGTACCAAGCTGTCTTTGTTATTATGGCTCTCTAGTAGAGCTTGAAATCCAGTATCGTGATCACTCCTGAATTTTTTCTTTTACCTAGAATTGCTTTGGCTATTCTAGGGTTTTTGTTGTCCCATATGAATTTTTGGACTGTTTTCTCTATTTCAGTAAAGTACTCATTGGAATTTTAATGGGAATTGCATTGAATGTGTATATCAATTTTGGCAGTGTTTCACTATATTAATTTTGCCTATCCAGGAACATGGAAGGTCTTTCCATTTCCTGGTATCCTCTATGATTCCTTTTTTTAGGCTTTTATAGTTTTTATGAAATAGACCCTTTATATCTTTGGTTAGGTTAATTCCTAGATACTTTTTTTTAAGGTTATTGTGAATGGGTTGTTTCCTTGATTTCCCTTTATGCTTTTTTTTTCTTTTTGTTTATGTGGTGCTGAGGAATTGAACCCAGGGCCTCATGCATGCAAGGCAAGCACTCTACCATTGAGCCACCTTCCCAGACCCTCCCTTTCTGCTTATACATTGTTGGTGTACAGAAAGGTGGCTGATTTTTGTGGGTTAATTTTGTATCCTGCTACTTTGCCAAAGTAGTTTATAAGCTCTAAGAGTTTGGGGATGGAAGTTTTAGGATCGTTAAGATATAAAATCATGTCAGCTGCAAAAAGAGATAGTTTAACTTCTTCCTCCCCCATGTGGATCCCTTTAATGTCTTTTTCTTGCCTTATTGCTCTGGCTAAGGATTTCAGAGCTATATTGAAGAGGAGTGGTGAGAGTGGGCATCCTTGCCTTGTTCATATTTTTAGAGGAATTGGCTGTTGGTCTGTCATTTAAGGCTTTTATTGTTTTAAGGAATGTTCTTTCTATTCCTATTTTTTTCTTTTTTTTTTTTTTTGGGTCCGGTCGTGGGGCCTGAACTCTGGGCCTGGGCGCTGTCCCTCAGATCTTCAGCTCAAGGCTAGCACTCTACCACTTGAGCCACAGTGCCACTTCTGGCTTTTTT
>NW_012274791.1:0-1545 GCF_000151885.1 Dipodomys ordii
GTGGGGCCTGAACTCTGGGCCTGGGTGCTGTCCCTCAGCTCTTCAGCTCAAGGCTAGTGCTCTACCACTTGAGCCACAGCGCCACTTCCGGCTTTTGTTTTCTGCTTATGTGGTGCTGAGGAATCGAACCCAGGGCCTCAGGCTTGCAAGGCAAGCGCTCTACCACTGAGCCACCTTCCCAGACTCTAAACCCCCTTTCTTGATGACTGGTGTTTCTATAAAAGATGGAAATATTATTGCATTACTCTAGGATGATTTAGCAGCTTGAAACAGTCTCATAACTAGTTCTAGAACATTATTAGATATACATTTAGATATAACAAGTTGGACTCAAATATCAGTGTTTAAGTACCCCAAATTTTGGTAAGAAAGAACAGAATCTCAGGATTAGAAAAGAGTTTAAAGGTTCTTATCATACATTTAGACATCTGGGCTTCAATTTGGAGGTTACTTATGGCTCCTCCTTTCCCAGGGTAGGAAAGGAAGTTCAGTTAATACATATAAAGCTTCAATAATCGATTAAAGGAGAATTATAATATTCTCTGAGCACTTGGGTAGTATTGATTTGCTTATAACAAGAGAGAAAATGGGAGTGTTTTCTTAATAACTTCATCTTAATTTAAGATTTTAACCAAAGTATAGTGATTTTCTCTTGATTTCTCAACCCAGGGGTTCTTCTCTCTTCCCCCACTCCCCCTAAGACTTGATAAATGGCTACTATAATTCAAGCATTATGTTACATGCTAGCCCAGATACTCTGACAGGACAATCATAGCTCATGCCCTTAAAGAGCTCACAATTTAGTGAGTTGTTAATGGTGAGGCTCTTAAAAAAAAGGGTGAGAGAGATTGGCTTAGACTACTATGGAAGCCCAGATGTGGAGAAGCCAATTTAAGCTGTCTTTCAAAATGATCAATTAAGAATCTAGTAAGAGGGCTGGGAAGTTGGCTCAGTGGTAGAGTGCTTGCCTTGCATGCATGAGGCCCTGGGTTCGATTCCTCAGCACCACATAAGCAGAAAAAAGCCAGAAATGTCGCTGTGGCTCAAGTGGTAGAGCGCTAGCCTTGAGCTGAAGAGCTGAGGGACAGCACCCAGGCCCAGAGTTCAAACCCCACGACTGGACCAAAAAAAAAAAAAAAAAAAGAATCTAGTAAGAATTGACAAGTTGAAAGATGGGAAAATGTTACTCCATGCAGAAGGAACAGTATAGGCAAAGAATTGATCATCCCTGGACACTTGAAAATTGTGAATTTTCAAAGCAGCTAGGACATGTATGAACTATGGATCTCTTTCATTTGCTTTACTTTGAGACCACAGAATTGTACAAACCCGGTGCATCTTCACAGTAAATGACTCTCTAAAGCAGTCATCTGATAGGAAATGGGGACGGCCTGGTAGAAATACACAAACTTATAGACTGGCTATGTGCTAACTTTTCTCTCTAGAAAGCTTGAGAATTGGGGTTGGGAAGGTGGCTCAGTGGTAGAGTGCTTGCCTTGCATGTCTGAGGCCCCGGGTTCGATTCCTCAGCACCACATTAGCAAA
>NW_012274792.1:0-944 GCF_000151885.1 Dipodomys ordii
TCTCCTGCCCGGGCTGGCTTTGAACCGCGATCCTCAGATCTCAGCCTCCTGAGTAGCTAGGATTACAGGCGTGAGCCACCAGCGCCCGGCACATTCACATCTTTCTGTGTGAAGATTCCATCACATCAATAGAAGGCTCCGTGGCTATTACAGGAGCTGGGGGTTCAGGTTGCAGCTATGCAGCTCTCAGTGGTAGCTCTGGGATGGGAGTGGGAGGAGCTCAACCCTTCCGTTTAGAAATGGAAAAACTGGAGAAACTACCAGGCGTTGGTGGCTCACACCTGTAATCCTGGCTACTCAGGAGGCTGAGATCTGAGGATAGCGGTTCAAAGCCAGCCGGGGGAAGCAAAGTCATTGAGACTCTTATTAACCACCAGAAAACCGGAAGTGATGCTGTAGGTCAAGTGGGAGAGCACTAGCTGTGAGCAAAAAGTTCAGGGACAGCACTGAGCTCCTGAGTTCAAGCCCCAGGATTGGCAAATAAACAAATCAGTGTAGAGTAAAATGTAATTCAACTGACGTGTTTCTACATCGCGTGGTTCTCACATCGGTGTACTCAGTTAATGAAAATCCTTAATTTGCTTGGGGAATGATGAGCAAAAAGATCAGAGACAGCTCTCAGGCCCTTAGTTCAAGCCCCAGGACCGGCACAAAAGAGAAAAAAAAAAAAGGAAGAAAGGAAAAGAAGAGAAACGGAGCCCTGATGAAGAGAGGCGAGTAGCCGGCCCACGGTTACAAAGCGCTTAAATATCGAAGCTAGGATTCGAACTAGTGAGACTCCAGCGCTCCACTCTCCCCGCCGCTCCGTTAAAGCCGCAGGCGCCCGGGCCTAAGAGCCTGGGGGAGGAGCGGGCGCCAAGACCCGAGACTTCGGCGGGGAAACGTCTGCGAGGGAGCCACGGCGGGGGTTCCCGAGCGCGAGGGGGAAGCTGCGGGCCCCGCCG
>NW_012274793.1:0-1102 GCF_000151885.1 Dipodomys ordii
GTGCTGAGGCTATGTCTGCCACATGGAGGGCTTGTTGCCAGGGAAGGTGGCCTGGCTCACCACCCCGTGGGCACTGTGTTCCAGGTGGACACGCAATCCACGCAGCAGCCTGCATGAACCAGAAGCACTTGCTGCGTTTCATCAAACACACATACCAGACGGAGCCCGACAGGACTGTGCCACCACTTAAGCCAAAACTCCACTTCCAGATCTTTGGTTGTTACTTGAAGATAAGAGTCTCACAGACCTTCCTGCTTAGGCTAGCCTTGAACTGTGATCCTCAGATCTTAGCCTGCTGAATTGCTAGGATTATAGACATGGGATACCAGTGCCTGGCCAATGAAAGCCATTTTTGACTTTTTTCCCCCTAAAAGTAATCACCTTTGAGGCTCAGAAGTTCAGTTTTGGGGCTTCCTGGATTGTCCAGTTGTTTTCCTCTTGTGACTCATGGGGTAGGGACAGTGTGAACCCCTGTGGTGTGTCATGGGTGAGCTAGAAGCCACAACCAGAAGCTGAGTCATGCTGAAGTAGTAGGGCCAGACTGTATCCTGTTGAGCTAAGCTAGGGTGTCCCATGTGAGCTCAGCCTCGTCCCTGAGATCTGCAGCCTTTGGGAATAGTTTAGCTTCCAGTGCTTGGAGTTGCTTCTGCAGTCTGACTTTCTGGGAAGAGTGGCAGGGCTAATGGCAGGAAGGACCCTGATGAGTGAGCGGAGTGTCTCTTGACACAGGCTGGCTGGGATAGTGCACACAGAGGTCCACTAGATCAAATATCTGGTTTGGCATGCTTAAGAGATGACCAACCAGCTGTGGACAGCATTTGCTGGCCTGAGGACAGTGCTGCTTCACCCTAGCCCTGGCAGAGAGCCCGCCAGCCACAGCAGCAACTTGATAGTAAAGCTGGTGGCTGGGAACAGTGCTGGGCCTCTCTTAGACCACTTGGGCTCATGGAAAGTGATGTCAGGCCACCCTCAAGTAGCCAGGTGGAGCCGGGCGCTGGTGGCTCACGCCTGTAATCCTAGCTACTCAGGAGGCTGAGATCTGAGGATCGCCCGGGCAGGAGAGACCGTGAGACTCCTATCTCCAATAAACCACCAGAAAACC
>NW_012274794.1:0-2045 GCF_000151885.1 Dipodomys ordii
CTCCTGAGTAGCTAGAATTATAGGGCTTAGCCATTTGCACCTAACTACAAATATTTTTTTTTGAGAGGGATACAAGTACATAACTAACTACCCATGCTTTCTGCACATATTCCTTCCTTCCCCCCAAGTCACAAACCTACTCATTCCAGACAACCTTCCCTACTAATTAGGGCACATTGTCAGATTGCATGCTCTGATTACACAATGCTATTTTCTCATGTTAATTGTATAATTAAGACTGGCAATTACATTGGAAAACTTAGGAAACTTCCAAGCTCCAAATACGATTTGATGGTCCAGCAAAGTGTCCCCCTTGGGAGGATAGTTGGGACTCCAGGACTCAGAGGCATGGGTTAAATAATGGCTATTTCTCCCAGATTCTCTGAACATCACTAATTCACATCCATCCATCCACACCCTTCCTGGACACTGGAACTCCTTAGACCAGATAGCTTGGTTTGGAAAGTGTACGAGTAAGTATGGCCCTCAAAGCCTATCATAGGCCAATGGCTTGCATGTGGCCATTGGTCATGGAGAGAGGAAGCCTGGTCTGTGGCTCTCATGCGATTCTGCCTTTAAAAACAAATTCTAGCCCTGGGACTGGAGCTTGAACTCAGGGGCTTGGAGTTTGGACACTGTCCCTTAGCTTTTTTGCTCAAGGCTGGCCCTCTATTACATGAACCACACCTCCGCTTCCATCTTTTTAGTGCTTAAATAAGAACCTCATGAGCTTTTGACTTAGCTGACTGGGCTGGCTTCAAACTTCCATTTTCAGATCTCAGCTTCCTGAGTAGCTAGGATTACAGGTGTGAGCCACCTGGGTACATCTCTCATGTGCTTCTAAGAGCCCACGTGCAAAACATAGGCTTCCAATGTCCTGGGCAAATGGTCTTTGAAGTGGGGCTTACTGGTGTGGGAAGAGAGGCCCAGGTAGGTAGATGGTTTTTGGACAGAGGGAGGCCTAGCTGAGTAGATGATGACAATTGGGCAAGAGGGGCTTTGCTTGCCACATGTTTGTGGGGCATAGACTAGAGGCAGACATCTGGCTTCATCTTCCTCCATGTTCTTCTTTAATTAGAAGACCCATAGCCTGAGAAGAGATTATAGGCCATTCCCCCCCCCCCCGCCCCCGTCCTATCTTCCTCTGTATCCTACAGAAGACTATTCAAACTCCTCCTTCTAGGAAATCTTTCTAAGTGAGGTCAGATCCAGCTACTCACACAGGATGATCCAATCCTGTCCATCCAATGGCTTGTCCACCACAGGGTGTTCTTCAAGGGTTGAGAGCACACAGATAGCCCCACAGAAACCTTCCTGCTCCATTTCTCCCTCTGTATAGATGCTCTGCATCTTCATCATGGAATTTTCCTGGTCTAGTACAATATTATGTGTATATATTCAAATTAAATCTTATTTTAAATGCACTGAGGAGGGTGGATATTTAAAGAAATACTATAGCAAATCCTTTGGTAAAGATCAGAATCATCTTCTGATTTCGTTTTTTTATGTATTTTTGGATTTTCATCTCTCCAGGGGAGAAGATAGGGTGAGAGAGAGGTTGTATACGGGTTTATGTGTTTCCACAACCTGCTGTACTGGATGTAACATGCTCCTACAGCGCTCTGCACATCTAAATTGGACCTTTGCCAGTGAAGTTGTTTGTTCAAGGCTGTTTGTGTCCCAGGCTCTACCTAGAGGCAGGGGATGGATATATAGATGGATGAGACCCAGTCCCTCCCTCTAAGAGGGATAGGAGTGTATGGGAGCATTGGTAAAAGTATGTTCCAGGGAGTGATGGCTATACACGAAGATGGGTTGGGTTACCTCTGCTAAGGAAGAGAGAAGGCTTCATGTTGGGGGTAATTTTTTTTTAGGTATGTGTGTGCTGGTCCTGGGGCTTGAACTTAGGACCTAGATGCTGTCCCTGAGCTATTTTGCTCAAGGCTAGCACTCTACCACTTGAGCCACAGATCTAACTTCTTTTTGTGGTTAACTGGAGATAAGTCAAACCTCCAGCCTTAAATTTCAGACTCCTGAGTAGCTAG
>NW_012274795.1:0-1313 GCF_000151885.1 Dipodomys ordii
AAAAAAGCCAGAAGTGGCGCTGTAGCTCAAGTGGTACAGCACTAGCCTTGAGCTGAAGAGCTGAGGGACAGTGCCCAGGCCCTGAGTTCAGGCCCCACGACCGGACCCAAAAAAAAAAATCTAATCTTCATCAAATACAACGGAAGTATATTTTAGTTGTTTATCTTTCACTATTTTATCTGGTGCTATAATAGAATTGATTTAAAAGTACTTTTAAATTTTGGAAACAACCCAGATCCAAAAATTGTAGTACCTATATACAATGGAATATTATGCAGTCATTAGAAAGGACAAAATAATGGCATTTGCAGGCAAATGGATGGAACTAGAGCAGATTATTTTGAGCGAAGTAAGCCAAGAACAAAGAGACAAAGTGCACATGGTCTCCCTGATATGTGGATGCCAAAGCCAAAATGTAAGAAGATATGACTAAGTAAACAGGACTCAAGAAACAAAGGACAGCCACCCACTTTGTCCTACCATTGATAAATGACTCCATGTTCTTCACCATATATAGGTAGATATATGCACCCAAGGGAAGGAAGCCAGAAGGATGAAAAGAATAAGTAGGAAATGGAACAACATACAACAAAGGGGCCCATCAGCTGATGGACATAGAAGAAAAAGAACTAAGCAACCCAAAGACAGCGATGGGAAGGAAGGAATGAGAGGGAAAGAGGGAACAGCCTACACTAAGCAAAAGGAAAGAAATGTAATCATCACCCAATGTGGAAGAAATAATTTGTATTGCCAAAGCTCATAGAATTCACAAACTTTATAGACCATAATAATGACAATATGCCTTGTGAAGGTTAAAATGTGTTTGTGACTTTAACTAAGTATAACTATTCCACAATACTGTAAAATATGTGAAAATTATGTAATCACCTAATCTCAATTTTAAAAAAAAGTGAGAAGGGATGGGTTGGGAGCGATGGGTAACAATGTTGTCAGACACTTTGTACTCATATGTTGTTTTGTAGAATGGGAACTTCTTTGTACAACTACTTAAAGATGTAATAATAATAAAGTACTTTTAATTACAAAAGGCAATAAACTAGTAATGGACATCTGTAGAAAAGACAGGAGTTTATGAAGGACACTGAAAAGAGGAAGATATATTTCACATACATTTTTTAATGTACCTTTAGAAACACAAAACTAATTAAAAATGTTCTTTAATTTCTTTGAGAATTGAGCACACTTTTTTTGGGGGGGGGGGTCTGGTCATAGGGTCTGAATTCTGGGCCTGGGTGCTGTCCCTGAGCTCTTCAGCTCAAGGCTAGCGCTCTACCACTTGAGCCACAGTGCCA
>NW_012274796.1:0-1261 GCF_000151885.1 Dipodomys ordii
TCAAGGCTAGCGCTCTACCACTTGAGCCACAGCACCACTTCTGGCTTTTTTCTTTTTGCTTATGTGGTGCTGAGGAATCAAACCCAGGGCCTCACGCATGCAAGGCAAGCGCTCTACCACTGAGCCACCTTCCCAGCCCCATTACCTGGAATTCTTATCCAGTACCTTTGGATTTTGTATAGATACTTGATTTCTTCACATAAAATTCTTCTGGCAGATATGATGTAACTTTTATCCTGCTATTTTTTTGTGACTTTTACTCTTATAAAATAAATATTTTTCTTTTTCTTTCTTTTTTTTTTTTTTTTGGTCAGTAGTGGGGCTTGAACTCTGGGCTTGGGCGCTGTCCCTGCGCTCTTCAGCTCAAGGCTAGCGCTGTACCACTTGAGCCACAGCACCACTTCCGGCTTTTTTCTTTTTGCTTATGTGGTACTGAGGAATTGAACCCAGGGCCTCAGGCATGCAAGGCAAGCACTCTACCACTGAGCCAACTTCCCAGCCCATGATGCTTTCTTACTTCACTGGAGGACCCTGCTAAATGTCCCCAGCTCATCTTCAGAGTTCCATGAGAAGTTTCTACAGGAAAGCTGCCAACGGCTTCAGGAGACCCCCCAGAGCTCCAGGATCTGGACTCCTGTGTGCTTCTGCTGGTGAACATCCATACCCACATCCAGGCCTGCTTTGGAGCTTGATCTTGCTATCTCTGCCTCCAGAGAGCTGGGATTACAGGCATCAGCCTCCGTACCTTTTAAGACTATTTTTGTAAAAAGAACTTTTTGTGTTCTTGCACTTAGGACCTTGGGACATGCTAGACTGGGAGATTTTTTTCCTATTATGTTTGTGGGTTTGAGGGTGGATGTGTTGTGCTGGTGTCTGGAACCTAGGGCCTTACACATGGTAGGCCAGAGCTCTACCATGGAGTGACAGACATTTCCAGGAGGACTCGGATATTAGACATTTATTTTGCCAGTCCTGGGGCTTGAACTCAGGGGCTGGGCACTGCCACTGAACTTCTTTTGCTCAAGGCTAGTGCTCTACCACTTTAGCCACAGTGCCACTTCCAGCTTTTCCTTTTTATGTGGTACTGAGGAACCTAGGGCTTCATGCATGCTAGGCAAGCATGCTACCACTAAGCCACATTCCCAGCCCCATATTACACATTACCTGGTGGGGTCCGGTCATGGGGCCTGAACTCTGGGCCTGGGCGCTGTCCCTCAGCTCTTCAGCTCAAGGCTAGCGCTCTACCACTTGAGCCACAGCA
>NW_012274797.1:0-1830 GCF_000151885.1 Dipodomys ordii
GGGTAGGGGGGGAGGATTGGGTGGGGGGGAGGCTGGGAAGGGATGTGAAGGGTAAACAAAGGAGGAGGCTGCAATGCTTGATAAGAAATGTACACATTATCCTGCCCATGTAATTGTAACCCCTCTGTACAGTATGTTCACCAAAAAAATAGAATAAAAATTTTAAAAAAAAGAAAGATTATTTTACTTTTCCTATAAAACTAAGGGCCTAGGGATACTCACTGGATACTACATGGAATAAATATTTGTTAACTAGTTTGCACAGAACATAGGCTCATGGCATGGTATGTGATGATACAAGACAGATAACCTCATCTCCGTTCATTTATTTTTCCTGTGCAATTCAGGTAACTCAAGCAGTGGTGCTTATAGTAGCTATACAAAGTCAGAAGACATTTAGGTGAAGAAGTACTCAGATATATCCTAAACACCAAGAAGTATTTACAGAATATTTGGACTTAAATTTCTTTTTTTAAATTAAGTTTTTTATTGTGAAACTACTGTACAAAGGGGCTACAGTTAATGAGCAAGGTTCCTTTAAGAGTTTTAAGACAAAAATTAGAAAATGTTCTATGTCAAGATAATATGGACAAAACCTTATAGCTGTAATATTTATTATGTAGTATATACAGGAAGATATAATAAGTAGCATAGTTGCACTATAAAACAGGAAAATAGTGTCTGCTTTGACTCCGAGGTCTTTGATCCATTTGGAGTTGATTCTGGTGCAGAGTGATATATAAGGATCTAGCTTTAGTTTTCTACAAGTATTTAACCAATTTAGCCAGCACCATTTACTGAAGAGGCTGTCTTTCTTCCATTCAATTATTTTAGCTCCCTTATCGAAGATTAGAAGGTTCATTTCTGGGTTTTTAATTCTATTCCATTCGTCCTGAGGTCTGTTCTTATGCCAATACCAAGCTGTTTTGATTACTATAGCTTTAGTTTGAAATTTGATATTGATATTCCTCCAGCAGTGTTCTTTCCGTTGAGGAGCGTTTTTGCTATTCGGGGTCTTTTATTGTTCCAAATGAATTTTTGGATTGCCTCTTCTATTTCCTTGAAGAATGAGGTTGGAATTTTCATAGGTATCACATTGAATTTATAGATAGCCTTGGGAAGTATTGCCATTTTTACTATGTTAATCTTTTCAATCCGGGAGCATGGGAGGTTTTGCCATTTTTTAAGTTCTGTTTTGATTTCCTTTTTCAAGATTTTAAAGTTTTCATCATAGAGGTCCTTCACTTCTTTAGTTAATTCTTAGGTGTTTTATTTTTTGAGGGTCTATTACAAATGAAGTTGCTTTCCTAATTTCAGCCACACTTTTCTCATTGTTGGCATACAGAAAAGCCATTGATTATGGGGGGTTAATTTTATACCCTGCTATTTTGCCAAAGTTTTGAATCAGCTTGACTAATTTGGGAGTGGAGTCTATGGGATTCTTTAAATACAAGATCATGTCATCTGCAAAAAGGGAGAGTTTTATTTCTTCTTTCCCTATTTGGATCCCCTTTATATTTGCATCTTGTCTTATTGCTGTAGCTAGGCATTCTAATACTAGATATAAGAGAAGTGGAGAGAGTGGACATCCTTGTCTTGTTCCTAAGTTAAGAGGAAATGGCTTTAGTTTTTCACCATTAAGTATAATGCTGGCTGTTGGTTTGTCATATACAGCCTTTATTGTATTGAGGAATGTTCCATGGATTCCTAATTTTTCCAAAACCTTCATCATAAAGGGGTGTTGGATCTTGTTGAATGCTTTGAAAACATTACAGGATGGACTAGGAGAAACCCTAGGTCTCCTTGGTTCAGGCCGAAATTTTCTTAATA
>NW_012274798.1:0-5251 GCF_000151885.1 Dipodomys ordii
CCCCCAGCCCCCGGCCCCAGCCCACTCCTCTTCCCGATGGCTCCCAGGACCCTCTGACCCCTGATTTCCAGAGTCTGCTTCTCCCCCCCCCCCCTGCCTAGAACCCCTCCAGACGCCTCCTTCCCTCCTGTTCATTAACATGGTACACTTCCCAGGGGTGAGGTTGGGGAAAGCGTCTGTCCTGTGTATGGGAGTGAAGCCCGCGCGTTTCCAGAGTTACCTCTCCGCAAAATCGTGGCCTGGTTAATAAGCAGGGGCTGCCCTTGACACCTCCGGCACTTGTTTCTTACCTTCTTTAAAGAGAGAAACAAAATGTACTCCTTTGCATGGTTTAAGTGCTCCCTCAAAGACGGAATAACTCAAAGATTTCATGTATTGCTTAAGCCAGGGATGTATGTGCCAGTAAAACACACTCACCTCAGAAGGAGGAATGGAATGTCCAAAGAGCAGAGGCTGTGAAAGTATTTCAGAATGTGAGGAGTGATCCAGCAAACCCACCTGGAATAGGTGGATGGTGGCCTCACTTTTCACATGAATAAATTCCCACTCTCCTATAATCGCTCTCCTAAGCACCACCAGTTTCGCTTCCTTTCTTCCACTTAGCATCTTCGTGCGCCTTTCTTCAGTCCACCTTTCCTCTTCTCATCATACCACCTTCCTTTGGCTACTAAGAAATCAGTTGCCTTCTTTCAAGAGCATACAGTGATTTGTTTTCATACAATACTTTATTAGGGCTTGTTGTTGTTGTTTTGGCTACCAGGAATCAGTGTTTTTCTTAATGTCAGTAGTTTCTTTTATGGGAGGTTTTTCTTTCACTTTTCCTAGTTTTTGGAAGCATAAAATGGCTTCAATTTTTTCCCAAAGTAGATATAATAAAGGGAAACAATATTTCCAATATGTCACCATTCTGTGTGTTCTAACTTTCTTGTTTTGTTTATTTGGGTCTTTTCCTTGTCATTGTTTTTCGTTGAAACCAAACCTGTTATATTCTCTCTCTCCCTCTCCCCTCCGTGTGTGTGTGTGTGTGTGTGTGTGTGTGTGTGTGAGAGAGAGAGAGAGAGAGAGAGAGAGAGAGAGAGAGATGTTAGTATTGGGGCTTGAACTCAGGGTCTGAGCACTGAATTCAAGGCTAGTGTTTTACCACTTGAGCCACACCTCCACTTCCAGCTTTTTAGTGGTTAATTGGAGCTCAGAATTTCATGAACGTTTCTGTTTGGACTGATTTCAAACCTGGATCCTCAGATCTCATACTCCAGAGTAGCTAGGATTGATGACAGGTGTGAGCCGCTGGCACTCAGCTCTTGTTATGTTCTGTAATCCTGTTCCCTTCAAAAGCTCCTATTTGGCTTGTTTTATTTTACCTTATTCTCCCCTCTAATTGGCAATGTCTTTTGTTACTCTTGAATGTCATCATTCTACATTATAACTGTTTACCTTCTTCCTTTACTTGGATTCCTCTTCTTTCATCAAGTCCTTTTGCTCACTCTGAACATTGAGCCCATTTTTTCTACCCTCATGCACCCACCCCTCCCATTTTGTCTTTCTTCTTCTACTTCCTTCTATGTGGATTGCTTAAAGCTTTATTCATCATTTGTTGGTGTACTTTGCTCCCTTTCACAGTAACTATTGCAAAAACTGTAGCAGTGTTTTAGCAACTTTGAAATGTTTGTATGGTTTCCACCGGCTTCCACCCCAGAGGGATTCACAAATGAACCACCAGTATACTTTATTATTCTAATTAACACTTGCTCCTTGGCTATGGGGTTCATTAGTAGCATTGTTAATCTGTCTTCAGAATGCCATTAACAGTATAGAAGAGGTTGACTTGAATGAGTTATTATTCCTTTCTGGCTTGTAGGATGATTGTTAGAAAAAGTCCATCATTTCTTCTCCTTACACTGCCAATATTAATATCGATTTCATGTTCTTATGGTCTATTCTGGCTTTTCATAGCATTAAGTCTCAGTATGCTGAATAAACTCACAAGTTTAAAAAATAAACATTGGGACATTCGTGTTCATTGGTTTGTATTACATATTCTTAGCTTAGGTAAGGGTTGAAATGCTGTGATGATCATGAGTACCCACAATGCAATTCGTCCCGGACT
The DNA here is from genome assembly GCF_000151885.1 of Dipodomys ordii. NCBI lineage: Eukaryota > Metazoa > Chordata > Mammalia > Rodentia > Heteromyidae > Dipodomys > Dipodomys ordii. The sequence continues at coordinate 2,108 of NW_012274798.1, forward strand.
TCAGAAGCCCTAATGAATTTAAGGGAGGCAATGCAGAAGAGCCATTCAGAGCACAGCCTTTGGAATGAAAAAGCTTTGTAGTTGAGGCTTGGCTTAGCCTTCTGTCAGTTGTAAGATCTTAGATGGCTTACTTAGCCTGTCTGTGTCTCATTCATAATGTGGAGATTATAATAATGTCCTAGGACATTTTTGAGGATTTAACGATATTTTATTTGCAAAATATATATTGTAGTAAATTGCCATATTTTTCTAAACAAACAGTAACATATACATTTATCTTTTAACTACAGCTGTTTAGCGCACTTATTTTTTTTTTTCAGTACTGGAGTTTGAGCCTTTCTGCTTTAGTTATTTTTTCCATGTTTTTGATTGTGATTTTTATCAGCCAGCCTGTACCACCAGCCTCCTATTTATGCCTTTTGATAGTTAGGATCACAGGCACATGCCACCATGCCTAGATTATGGGTTGAGGTGGAGTCTTACTAACTTTTTGCCTAGCCTGAACAGCGATTCCCCTGTTCTCTGACTCGTGTGTTGCCAGAATTACAGGTGTGAGCATCACACCCAGGTACCATTAAACAATTTTAATTAGCTACCATTGAAAAAACATTTACAGAATGAGTGCTGGACCTGGAGCAATCTTGCTTACATCTGGGCCCCAAGTTGATGCACAAACCCCACTAACCTAAAGTGGGTCACAATGCCTACTCATGGAATAGTTATGAACATCAAGTTTAATGAGAGGTTATACTGGTTTTATGCTTAATAGAGTTAGAATGTCCGGTAAAGAGGAGACACTCAAGAATTTATAGATGTAATAAATAATAGCGATGCTGAGTAAGAACTTGATTGAGGATATGCATGGTCCGTGCTCTCAAAGGAGATCAGATCGGAATGGATCACAGCAACCAGCACCTGTGGTGGGCTATACAGAGAGATGCTATACTGAGAGATGTATGGGCGATGGCTCAGTTGGAAGTCTCTTGTCTAGGTGGGGCAGGCTGATGGTAACTTTTGCCATTCAGGAGTTACAGGTGAGAGCAGACAAAGCAGCAGAGGCAGGGGCCAGATGATAGAAAGTTCTGGGCTGTAGTGGACAAGAGCTTGAGACTCTTGAGCTGTGGAGAACTACCCTGATGACTGGCAGGTACAGGGGAGGATAGATTAGAGAATAGTTATGACTATGAAAAGTTTTCTAGAAACTTCTAGGAGGAGGGAGGAACAAGAAGAATCTGGATTGACAATGACAGTGGGAATGGGAGCCAAATAGAAAGCAATCATTGGATATTTAGATGGGTAGTTGCTAATTGACTATTAGAGATCTTGGGTTTGGATATGAGGATCATTATCCACAGCAGGAACCAAGGACAGATGTTGCCATGCATGAAGGAATGTGAACATAGGAACGGGATGATGGGAAATCAGAGTGGAAACCGGAGCCTATGAAATCAGCCAGGAAGAACGAGAACCAGAGAGGCCAAGAGCCGGCTGACAAGCCGATGAAGATGAATCAAGGAAGGAAACTGGAAAGGACTGGCTAGAGATGCCGGAGAGGGAAACAGAACCTATAGGATGAGGGAGGCCAAGGCAAGAAAGAGTCCCAAGAACACCGCAATGAGCTAGGCTGCCAGTAGGTTCAATAGGGAGAAAAATTTCACATTCACTTTGCCTACTTGAGCAAGCCATGATATTGCCATACATATGGGCAGGGACCTCGGGGGGCAGAGGGGTCCCTGCCCCCCTGCGGAGGGGGGATGCCATGCAGAATCTTGCCTTGGGAGCTTGGAAAATGCCCACAGCTCCCTGTCAATGGCTATGGTGAAAACAACAGTAGGCATCCCCTTTGGATGGAATGTCTTCTCATTTCTGGGAAATAACATACAGTAGGATGGAGTTGGGTGAACTCCACCTCTATTCCTGCCGAGCCCTTGCATAAGACAATGAAATTTATTTAGGAAACAGGCTGATGGTATGAATGCGTGAGATATTCAGCCGTGGCATTTCCACCATCATTTGAACATAACGTCTGTCTTTTATCAGTAGCACTTGCTATGTTTTGGGCACAGGCCTAAGTAAGAGCTCTGTAGACGTTATTTCTTACTCTCCCCCAAAATGCTAAAAACAGGCATAGGGGAGGAAGGATTCTAACTTTGTAACATTCACAGTTGGGGCTATGAAATAAACTGACAGCAGATTAACATGGAATTAGGCATACATATTTATTAAATATGACATACACAGGGACATCACAAGAAACAGTAAAATATCGTTAGTAGGGGAAAGGGAGAAAGAATGCAGGCCACTTACAGGAGAGTAAATGCTTTTTAGAAGATGGGAGTTATAATAGTTGGTGACAAAGTTTGAGTATGGAATCAACTTTTCTTCTCCTCTCCTGTGATAAGGGTTAATCTCCTCTGGTGGATGGAACTGCCCAGGGAGGGGATTTATGACAATTGCGTTCCTTTGGGAGGATCTGTCTTTCCGCAGATAAAAGGAGCTCAGAGAAAGCCTCTCCTTGCATTTGCTGTTTTTTCAAGTGCCTTCAGCTCCAAACAATCAATATACCAAAGCAGCATATGTGTGAGTGGCATGTCCAGAACTCCTTCAAAAAAAATAACAGTTCCTATTTATAGATACGGATATGAGACTCAGAGAAAACTATGCTTCCCCAAACTCACACATCCAAAAGGGGAGAGTTCAAACTCGGCCTGTGTAAACCAAAGTCCACGTGTTACCTACACACATGCAGTATTTCAGGCTAGGGGAAATCTGGGGGAAAAGAAATCCGTAAACAGCACAAGCCTATATACTATAACTCAGACCCATTAATTATTGGATTCTGGATTAGTAAAAATGCCTGGAGAGAGGGCATCTTGCCATCATTGTCTGCCCGTCAGCATTAGGCATGTGGGATGACTGATGTCATTACTAGATCCTCTGTCATCTCCTGATGTCAGTGTTGAGGGCAGCACAAACATGACACTGGCTCACCTTTACCTCTTCTCTCTGTCATTACTGGGGAAAGTGTGTTGGGTTACTATTGGTCCATGCAACACCCATAGTTCAAGAGCAGCCTCCTTGTGGAAATGATTATCATCCTTTCCATCTTGTAAGCTATAAGAGTTTTTTTTTCTTTTTTTTTTT
>NW_012274799.1:0-2806 GCF_000151885.1 Dipodomys ordii
AAGAAAGAATAAGAGGAAGGAAGGAAGGGAGGGAGGAAGGAAGGAAGGAAGTAAAAAGAAAGAAAGAAAGAAAGAAAAAAGAAAGAAAAAGGGAATATATATATATATATATATATATATACATACATAAAGAAAAATGTGGGAAGGGGTGGTTTGGGAGGAATGCGTGAAAATACTCAAAGGGGTGACATTGACCAAGATGCATTATAACCATCAGCTGCTTTGTCGAGTGGCAACTCCTTTATATAACTACTTAAAGATAATGAAAAGTCATAGAAATATGAACTGATTGTAACTGTCCAACGAGAAAGCAGATGATCCTTTGCAATGCAGATGGGGACCATCCAATTCATTGAGAGCCTACACAGAGCAAAAGGAGGAAGAAGATATACTTTTTTCCCTGCTTGGCATCATGAATTGAGACACTGGTCTTCTTATGTGCTTGACCTCCTCCTTCACAGGCCATCAGTCCTAGACCAAGATCCACCTTACCATCTCTCTGGATCTCAGCTTTCCTGTGCCTCCAACTTGTAGATAGAAGATAGAACAACTTAGGCGCCATAATTCTTTAAGCCAATATGAATACATATGAATACATGTATAAATACATGTGATATATATGATGCCATATAATATACTGCATTGTCATGATACATACAATTATTACATATTAAACACATGTGTATTTGTGTGTGTATTGAATCTGTAATTGGCTCTACTTCTTTTTGTTTGGAATAGTATGGGCATAATAGATTGTAAGCAGCCACATGTAATTTTAGTTTCTATATATACCAAGTATAGGTATAAACTTATAAAAATATGAGGTCTAGCTGTACACCCCATTGCAATTAGAAAACAAAACTCAAATGTCAATATTGACATTGATCAAATAAAATATATATGTGTTTTAAAAATTATAAAATCCCCAAATATCCTGTAATACCCCTGTCTTTTGTTTTTAAGAAAAATCATTCTACAACTGCTTTCTTTCCTACTAGTATATTTCTTTCAACATCTTTGGGGTAAAAAGTCTCTCCAGTAATATAATAATAATAATAACTCACTCCTGTTGTATCTAATGTAATATGAGTATGCTTCTTTAAAGGGAACATTTAACAACGTGAATTATTGTTGCTTCCTTACATTTTTGAAGTCTATTAAAGTCATCTCCATCTCAGAGATTTACGAGACTGAATACAAATCTGAAATGTTATAGAGACTGTGTAGATCCCATCTGCGGGCATATTAATAGATGAATCATAACACCCCTTCCCAGGAAAAGCCATGGCAAAACACTTACTTCACATTTTCTACGAGATGATAAAACTGTGAATCTATTGAGCGTTCAGGAAAGCCAGAAAATCCTTAAAATTATCTCTGATTCTGTGTACTCATCTGGCCCCTGGCATACCAGTTTACCTCTTCGTATTTTCTATTCTTTCCCCCAGATTCAAGTTACGCTGGACCACATGGCATTCCCTGAACTAGGCATTGCGACTTGTTTTGTGTTGTGTTGTATTGGTGATTCTAAGAATCGAACTCAGGGCTTCACACTTGCTAGGCCGGCACTCTACCCCTTGATCTTGCTTTGTGCCCAGGTGAATGGACACTAGGATCTTCCTACTTGTACCATCCCTAGGTTAGATGACAAGCCTACATGACTGCACCCAGCCATTATGCATAAACTGGGATAACAGGTGTGTATCACTACCTCCCAAGTAGCCAGGATTGCAGGCTTCAACCACTACATTCCGCTTGGCATTATAATTCACTTTTCTGGAACATTCTCCTTTAAGATACCTCAGTAGCACTTTCCCTAGTCCTTTTCAAGTCTTTGCTCAGATATTACTTTCCAAAGAAATTGTGCATGGCACAACCACTTGAAAATGGTCCCTTGTATCTTATCAGGTTCTTACAACCCACCTTATCTGCTGTATTTTTTTTTTAGTTTTTTCCCTCTTCATCCTTTTTTTTTAAAGTAAGTTTTTTTATTGTGAAAACACTGTACAGAAGGGTTACAGTTACATGAGCAAGGTAGTGAGTCCATTTCTTATCAAGCATTGTTGCCTCCTCCTTTGGTTTCCCCCTACCATCCCTTCCCTCCCACACCACAAGTACACTGCCCCCACCCCCACCCCCCCTCCCCCCTAAACTGTAAAGTTCATTTTTCAACATAGTGTCTTGTACATCTCATTGTTACAATGGGTCAACCTGTATCCCCATTTAAAATTTTTATTTTTCCACCTTTCCAGCCCTTTTTCTTTTATTTTTGCAGCACATACCTAATTTCTAAAATCACATATAATTTTTATTGTGATTGTGATTTATCATTTGCACCTTACCCCTTGTACATACGTGCTCAGCTATTGCTGAATGTGGAACTCAGAGCAAAGTATGTCACATGAGAATTTTTCATTAATCCTAGCTAATTAGGAGGCAGAAATCTGAGGATGATGGTTTGAAGCCAGCTGGGACAGGAAAGTCTATGATACTCTTATCTTCAACTGACCAGCATAAAGCTAGAAGTGGAGATGTGATCAAGAGGTAGAGAGCCAGTCTTGAGTGAAAAAGCTAAGGGACAGTGCCCAGGCCCTGAGTTCAATCTCTAGTACCAGCACACACACACACACACACACACACACACACACACACAAACATGATGATTCCTTGCTCCACATTATACTGGATCTGCCTCAGATCAAGAAACAAGTAATATTAAGTGAAGTAAGCCAAGCCCAAAGAAACATAGGTCCCATGGTTTCCCTTATTTGCAATATCTAGTATATGTATGAGTCAAGCAGAAAAG
>NW_012274800.1:0-1654 GCF_000151885.1 Dipodomys ordii
CACACACACACACACACACACACACACACACACACACACACCAGATAGTTCAGTTATCCAAACCCTAATATTATTTAAATCAAATTCCTATTCTGCATATTTTGCTGGCTCATGTATAACTTAGGACAAACTTATCACTTTCTACCCTTGCTAGGATACAGTGATTATCTCATTAAAATGTAATGTGATTCTTGATATGCTTGGGTTTAAGTCTGCCTTTTTGTTATTAATTTTGTATTAGTAATGTTTCTATTTTCTTTCTAGTTTCTTTCCAGCTTTGTGGAGTTCATTAACTTCCCTGCCTTGCCTAGCTTTGAACTGCAATCCTTGTATCTCAGTCTCCTGAGTAGTGAGGATTACAGGTATGAGCCATCAGCACCCAGAATGAATTTTACTTATTTTTATTGGGGTTACAATATTGTTGTTTAGCTATTCAAGATGTCACTATAGAAGAAAATGATTGTTTCAGAATAAAAAGGTTAACTTTAAAAAGACAGCCATTAAAATGCCAATGGTCAGTCACAGACTGAAAGAAAATATTTTAAAATGTGTATCTGGCAAAAAACTTACACCAAAATTATAATTAAAAAGATGTTATAGATCTTATGACTATGGTAAAAAGACAAATGACTTAATAGAAAATTGGGAAGTGATGTAAATAGATGAAAGAAGACATAAGAAGAAGGTATAAGAATGACCAACAGACACTGGAATTATGATTCATATCATCAGGGAAATGGGGAATGAAAATCAACAACCAAATGTGATAAACTTCAGACCCACCAAGAAGATCAACTGACTGCCAAAGTAAAAAGACTGACAATGCTGAATGCTAACCAGAAAGTAGACTAACCAGAACTGTTATACATTGTTTGTCAGAATGTAAAATGGTATAGTCATATTAAAAAAAGCAATAAGAATTTCTTATAAACTAAAACTATAGCTAATCTAGGATTAAAAATTCCACAACTGAGATTTTTTCCCAATGAAAATCTATTATAAAATGCCAAGAGAAGCATTATTTATAATAGCCAAAAATGGACATTGTTCAGGTGACTCTCGATAGAATGACTAAGAAAACTTGGCATATTCATATATTACAATATTGCTTGTCTGTTTATTATTATACACAGCAACATGGAAGAATTTGAAAATATGCTCAGCTAAAGAATATTTAGTGTAGGGGAGGGAAAGTAGGAGAAAAATGAGGGAAGGGGTATCAAGTTTGACAGGAAATGTACGTATTACATTACTTATGTAACTGTAACCCCTCTGTATATCACCTTGACAATAAAAAAGAATATTTATTGTAAGATTCCATGTATATGAAATTCTAAAATAGGCCAAACCCCAATTTGTGATGGAAAATCAAAGCAAGAATTTGCTCAAGTAAGTAGATTGTTGGTGGAATGGGGCATATGGGAACTTTCTGTGGAGTGATGTTTTCTACCCTGACAGATACTTGAATCATACAGCTCTCTACTATTTGGTAAAATAACATGAAGTAGGGCTGGGAAGGTGGCTCAGTGGTAGAGCGCTTGCCTTGCATGCTCAAGGCCCTGGGTTCGATTCCTCAGCACCACATAAGCAAAAAGAAAAAAGCCAGAAGTGGCGCTGTGGCTCAAGTGGTAGAGCGCTAGCCTTGAGCTGAAGA
>NW_012274801.1:0-4679 GCF_000151885.1 Dipodomys ordii
CTGAGGAATCGAACCCAGGGCCACGAGCATGCAAGGCAAGCACTCTACCACTGAGCCACCTTCCCAGCCCTTTAATTTAAATTTTATTGTAAAGGTGATATACAGACGGATTACAGGTTATATAAGTTAGGTAATGAGTACATTTCCTTTTGAACAGTGTCACTCCCTTGTTCATTTTCTCCCAGTTTTTCCCCTCCCAGTCCCCCCTCTCCTCCTTCCCCCTCTCCTCCCCCTCCTCCTTCCCCTTCTCCTCCTCCTTCTTGCTGTCCCTCAGCTCTTCAACTCTAGGCTAGATAGCGCTCTACCGTTTGAGCCGACCATTTCGGGCTTTTTCTGTGTACGTGGTGCTGAGGAATCGAACCCAGGACCTCATGCATGCAAGGCAAGCACTCTACCACTGAGCCACCTTCCCAGCCTCCTTTCTTCTTCTTTAATTATATTTTATATCAGAATATTTTAGTGTGAATTTTTTTTGGGGGGGGGTCGTTTGTGGGCCCTGAATTCTAGACCTGGTCGCTGTCCCTCATCTCTTCAACTCAAGGCTAGCGCTCTACCACTTGAGCCACAGCACCACTTCTGGCTTTTTCTTCTTATGTGGTGCTGAGGAATCGAACCCAGGGCCTCATGCTTGCAAGGCAAGCACTCTTCCCTCCCAGCCCTACATCAGAATATTATGACAGACTAGCACAGTGGATTTTATTCTAAAAAAATAAAATCTATATTTTTCTTATACTGTAAATCTAGTTTTACCCATCTGTAACTAACTGTATATTATTACTTACATTTTGTCTTATGAGTTTGTGACAGTAGCTTTTCTAGAATTTCTCATTGGGGGTCAGAATTTTTATTTTTTTATATGCTATGGTATAGGGTTCCTTTGATTGGATTTTAAATCCACTATTGTTTTAAACTAGTTGGATTCTTAAATTTTTAACTCTTAAATTAATGTCATAAGTTGATTTAATCTTATAATTAAATATTTTAGACTATCACATAATTAATGGGTTATAATTCCTGAATAATTAAGCATTGCAAATTATTTTTAATAACTCTCAAAAAATGTTTAGGAAGTGCATTCCATACATATCTTAGATTAGTCACAATGTACTCTACAGTATTTAATTTTCCTTGATAATAAAGGGCTTTGACTACTAATACTCTAAATATTAAAATGTAATCTATACAAATATTTTCCTAGCACAATGCTCTTGTTTGACCTTAGCATCATTCTCTACTTTCTGAATAACTGGGATGGTCAACGTGTATCATCGCATTTTGACCACTTAGATTCATTTTCATAAAAATAAAGAAAATGCAGCCATATATTTAAAATACTAATTTGGCAGTAATTTGTTATAGTAGTTTTTTTCTAATTGCACTCCCCCCCTACCCCCTGCTAAATTGTAAAGTTTGTTTTCAACATGATGTCTTGTATATCTCATTGTTACAATGGGTCCACCTGTATCCCTATTTAAACAATTTGTTTTTTCCCTTCCCCTCCCCAAATTATACCAACATCACATACAGTGGAAACGGGTTATTCCGTGGAGGAGGAACATACAAAGCAACAAAAAAAATCACATGGTACCTTATAAATACATTAGAAGCAATAGCAAGAAAGTAAAAAAAAACACACTTGTTTCCCTATCTTGGGGTTCATTTCGCTTAACTTCATCTTATCTGGTCATAGGTACATAGCTGTTGATCTTTTCTACTTGTCCCAGACATATACTAGTTATTGCAAATAAGGGAAACCATGGGACTTATGTTTCTTTGGGCCTGGCTTACTTCACAATATAATATTTTCCAAGTCTTTCCATTTCTTAACAAATTGTTATAGTAGTTTTGACCCCACATCAAAATTGGCTTCTTTGAGATATAATCCATACATCCATAAAGTCTGCACCTTATCACAGTATTTAGAAGAAGGAAAAGTTAAACAATAGACATGTGGTAAACTTTTCTGTAATTGGGCATTTTGCAGTCAGTAACTGTGTTTAGAGAGAATGTATCAGTTGGTAATAATTGTTATTGAATTATTGATTAAAGCTAAGTTATTATGTCTGGCCAGAATTAGAAGTAGACTAATAATTAAAATAGATACTGTTGAGCTAACACTGTGTGCTAAGTGCTTTGAAGACATTACCTCATTTGAATCCTTTATGATAATAAGGTGAGATAGCTACCCTGTGGCTAATACCCGCTCCAAAAATTACAGTTCATAAATGAATTATGCTAGATCTTTTTGATTTACCATTATTACTACCAACTTTTAGATTAGGGGAAATAAAATCAGAATGTACAAATAACTTGATCTTTACATTCTTATAATGTAAGTACCAGGTCTGGATCAGAGCAGCTCATCTCTCAGTCCAAACCCTGTGTTTTAAATCATTATGTAGTTTGTATTAAGCAAACATTTACAGATTTCCTATGCTGTGCCTGACATAATGCATCTCTTAGAAGGCCACAATTACCTCGCTAGTCTGCCTCTGAGATGAACACAGTCAGCAAGAAGTTCTAGTTGATTTTCTAACCCTATTCAAATTGTGTGGTGGCCTGTTAGACCTGTTAGATCAATTTTCACAGACTCTTCAGTGGCATATGTTTTTCTAAAGGAAAAACATTCATAAATGTATGCTAAGTGTGAATCTGACAAAGTGCTGTAGAAGGTGAAGGCACTGAAACTCAGACCTCTCTGTACTCTGAAAGAAGATGACAAGTTCCTAAGTATAAGGGGTGGGGAGGAGTGTGGGAGGGGGAGGAGGGAAGGTATAATGGGAGAACTACAAGGGAAGGGGTAACAATGCTCGACAAGTAATGTACTCATTGCCTTACCTATGTAACTGTAATGCCACAATTCAGCATCTTCACAATAAAATAAAATTTTAAGAAAGAGAGGAAATAAAATAGAGGGAGGTCCAGATGGTACAAAGCTAATATATTAGTATTTATTATATAAGAAGAAAGTAAAAAACCTGAAATTTGTAGCTATATAATAAATGGTAATGTATAAAATATAAATAGCTATTTAATGTTAATGAGGTTGTAAAGCAGGACAATAGTGAGAAATAGTGAAGAAATTGTATAATAGGTATTTCAGGATAATTATAAGATATACTTACATACAATATTAGACGTTTTGCTGCAGAGTGTGGAAGAAAAGCAATGTTGTCTAGAACCGATATAAGATAGTAAACATTTTAGTAGTTGTGTAGAAGAGATAGGTTGTAATTATTTGTTACTGTACCTGATTGCCACAAATGGCTGTTTAAACTTCAACTATAATTACATAAAATTAGAAATCTAGTTCCTTAGTCAGACTGACCACATTTTAAGTGCTTAGTAGCCACATATGACTAATGGATACCATATTAGAATATTTCCAACATCAATACAAGTTCATTTGGACAGCACTCAATAGATACAATATAAAAGTATGCTGGTTTTACTGGTTCTCTTGCCCTTAAATCACATGAGCACATAGCATTCCTTCTCTTGTGAAATGCAGTCCTCACTCGACAAATGAACTTGGACTTCTTAACCTCTAGAGCTGTGAGGTATACATTTGTGTTCTTTATAAATTAAAGTGTGCTTTTTTTAGGGTGTAAATTCAAAATTTGGTTGGGAGACTGCAGATGGGTCAAAGTCCTTGATTATTATCCGGTCAGGAAAAATTATGTAAGGATAATGACAGGAAGAAAAAAGAGAAACATTTTTAGAATTTTCCCATGTTGGGAATAATGAATTTTATACACTTTTTTATGTGTATATATCATTCTTATTGTTGAATAAAATCTTGGAACTAAGAAGGTAGATAGTAGAAAGCAAATATCTGTGCTTTCCTCCCTTGTAAGGTAGGGTCTAAGCCTTTTATTTGGCCTGAATTTCCTGAGACTAGGTATAGTCCATGAACTGAAGCTTGGGGTGCAGGTGACTTTAAAGAAAAGAATAGAAAACAACCTGAAAAGGATATCTGATCAAGAACAAATAAACTATAGGTGAAGTTTAATGTTCCTAAAAAAAGTTTGTAGCTGGTTTCAGCATAGTTTTTTTTTTTTGAGGATGGAGGTGAGATTGTTTCTGTGAATTAATCATTTTAAAGAGGAAAGAGCTCTGTTACTTAATCAAGTTTTTTTTAATGCTTAGAGATTATAAATTAAAGGTGACATCAGTTGCATATATTTTGGGACAAGGAGACTGATAAATCTTTAACTTAAAAGTGTAGAACTAAAATTTCTGCAAGAGAATGAAAACTTAGTTATCAAAAGTGAAATCCAAGATTAATGAAAATCATACAAATGTACTGTTGCTTATAAACATATTCAGATATTCTATTGCAAATGAATTATGTTAGAAATTATGGACAATATTTATAGAACAATTGGGAACTGACTACAGTTTTCTTTAAGGTACTACAAAGAATGAGAGGTTGTTGAATCCTGGAGGTAGGTACATGCTGCTCTGATTTGCAGAAAGAAGAATGATGTGTCCATAAACAGTAAATGAATTGGTTTGACTTTGATCTCAAGAAAGATTAAAGAGATGAGTTTTGGATTCCTTAAGAGAGGTAGTCGAGGCTGAGAAGGTGGCTCAGTGGTAGAGCGCTTGCCTTGCATGCATGAGGCCCTGGGTTCGATTCCTCAGCACCACATAAGCAAAAAGAAAAAAGCCGGAAG
>NW_012274802.1:0-1605 GCF_000151885.1 Dipodomys ordii
GAGCTGAAGAGCTGAGGGACAGTGCACAGGCCCAGAGTTCAGGCTCCATGACCAGACCCAAAAACAAAAAAAAGAAAGAAAGAAAGAAAGAAAAAGAAAAGCAACTATAAACCATTGCCCAACTCAAGTAATGACTTGATATAATGAATAAATCAGCTTCCAGTTAATTTATTATTTATATAGCTATCTGGGTGCCAGTGGCTCATGCCTCTCATCCTAGTTAACAAGGAGGCTGAAATCTGGGAATCAAAATTCAAAGCTAGCATTAGCAGGTAAATCTATGAGACTTTTATCTCCAATTAATCACCACAAAGCCTGAATTGGAGCTATGACTCAAGGGGTAGAGGAGCAGCCTTAAGCAAAATAAAACCCTCAGGGACAGTGTTCAGGTCCTGAGTTTATGTACCAAAACTTGAATAAATAAATAAAATACACAAAGTCCTAAAACTCTGTAAATGACCCAACGGGTATATGAGTTATATTTATATAAAACTGAACTATAATACTTTTTGTTATATCAAAAACCAAAAAAGGAGGACAATGATCATTTGTATCCATTAAATACTATGCCTTATACTCATAAATAATATATTGAATTAAAGCCCCTCTGTACAAATATTTAAATATAATAAACATTTTTAAATTTAAAATAAATTAATTTTAATTTTAATTTTTGGTTATGGGGCTTGAGCTCAGGGTCTGGATGCTGACCCTGAGATATTTTTCACTCAAGGCTAGCACTCTACCACTCTGAGCCACAACTCCACTGCCAGTGTTCTGGTGGTTATTTGTAGATAGGAATCTCATAGACTTTCCTGCCGTAGTCTTGGAACCAAGATCCTCAGATCTCAGCTTCCTAACTATTTAGGATTATATGAATGAACCACCAGTTCCTGGCCCAAAGTAAAATTTTAAAATAAAATAAGCTATTGCATAATGAAACTAAATCAATAAATACTTTGTCTTTTTAAAATATTCTTCCAAAAATAAAATTTATAGCTGAGCAAAAAAAAAAGTCAGTGTGTTTGTAATCTCATACACATTGATATTGTAAAATTGGCAAGTAAAATAAATATTGTTAATTACATTATCAGAATCTACTTTTTAAAAAGCATTGAAAGCAGAAAAAAATGTCAAAAGTAGAGCCAAGTTATTGTATATACTCAATGAATTGATTAATATTACAGTTTATTCAAGTTTAATGTACTAGAATAAATACATCAAATCTAATTGTTTTCTCTCATTGATTTAAAAAGATTTTTATCACAAAAAAGATACTGTACTATGATTAGAAAAAAAAATTCAGAAGCCTGAAAATTTAAGGCCAACCTTATTAGTTATATTTCAATTTAATATGCTACAGAGAAATATTGAAATTTAAAGCTCAGACAATGTGGTATACAAATAAGAATTTTTCAGAAATGCTGGGAAAGTGGCTCAGTGGTAGAGCATTGTCTTGCATGCATGAGGCCCTGGGTTCGATTCCTCAGCACCACATAAGCAAAAAGAAAAAAGCCAGAAGTGGCACTGTGGCTCAAGTGGTAGAGCGCTAGCCTTGAGCTGAAGAGCTGAGGGACAGCGCCCAGGCCCAGAGTTCAGGCCCCA
>NW_012274803.1:0-3321 GCF_000151885.1 Dipodomys ordii
GGGAGGGGGAGGGGGCGGGGGGAGGGAGAGAGGGAGAAGGAAGAGAGGGAGGGAGCCCCAGCAATGAAAAAATTTATATGGAACAAAAGGCCTCAAATAGCAAAAGCAATCCTTAGAGCAAGGAAAATAAGTGTTGGATGAATAACAATACCAAACTGTAAACTCTAGTGCAGAGCTATAGTAATGAAAACAACTTAGTATGAGCACAAAAACAGGCCTGAGGCCCGCTGGTACAGAAGATTAGACTGAGAAATAAACCCACAGACCTATAGCCATCTTTTGTTAAGGTGTCAAAGAACAGGCTAGAAGAAAGACAGCCTCCTTCAAGAAACGGTGCTAGGAAAACCGGGTTTCCACATACAGAAACCTAAAACTAGACCCTTATACATCACCTTGTACCAGAATCAGTTCAGAATGGATTAAAAACCTGAATGTAAGACCTGAAACCATGAAAGAGTGGGAGAAACATTAGGACTCCTTGGCACAGGAAAGAACTAAGTAAAGATCCAGAAGTACAGTATATCAAAGATAGATTTGATAAATGAGACTGCATCAAACTTAAAGTGGCCTAATACCCAGTATATAGACCTAAAAAAATTAACCATTGACAAACTAACAATCCAATTAATAAATGAGCTAATGACTTAAAGAGACTTCTAGAAGAAGTAAAAAAGGGCAATAGACACATGAAAAGACCCTCGGTATCTCTGGACATAAAGGAAATGTATATCAAAACAACACTGAGATTCCACTTCACGCTAGTTATAAAGGCCAGTACCAAGAAACCAAACAATAACAGATGTTGGCAGGGATGCTGCCAAGAAGAAACTCTTAACACACTGTTGGTAGGAATGTAAGCTTGTTCAACCACTCTGAAAAGCAGTATGGAATTTCCTTAAAAAAACTGCACACTGGTGGCTCGTGCCTGTAATACTAGCATAGTTTGAATCCAGCATAGGCAGAAAAGTCCACCAGACTTTTATCTCCGATAAACTACTTAGAAAATGACAGAAGTGGCTCTGTGACTCAAGTGGTAGAGTGCTAGGCCTGAACACACATAAAGGTTCAGGGACAACACCCAGGGCCAAAACAAAACAGAATAACAACAAGAAAAACACACAGAACTACCCTATGATCCAGCAATTTATCCATTTATCCAAAAGATCACAACCAGGTTACAGTAATGCCACCAGCAACCATGTCACTGCAACAGTATTCACACCATAGCCAAGGTATGGAATCAGCCCAGATGCCCCTCAATGAACAAATAGGTCAAGAAAATGTGGAATTTTACTCATACATTAGCAAGAATGATGCTTGGAAAAATTCTATTGAGTGAAGTAAATCAGGGTCAGAGAGACAAAGATTGCATGGTTTCCCTTTTATATGGTAGCTAGAATTAGTCTATTAACCCTGTGAGTAAAAACAGTGTGAGGCCTAATTAGTCAGAAATTTATTACTGGAAATATGGTAGATTCAAGTGAGAACTCAAATCGTGGAAGTCCTTAGAAAAGCAACGGCAAAGCCCAACAAAATAAATACCAGGAAAGGGGTAATTGCAAGAGGGCAGGTGGGGCCAAGGAAGAATAGGTGAACAAATGAAGAGGTGAAGAATGTTAGTCAGGAATTCAAAGTGTAGACTGCACAATGTTAAAAGGGAAGGGTAGGTAGAATGTTGAAAAGGGTGACATTGACCAATATACACTGCATTCATAAACTACTGTTAAATGGCAACCCCTCTGTACAACTATTAACAAAAAGAATCCATCCAACAAAATAAAATGTACACTAGTTTTATCTAATCAGTAATTAAGTCATTCAAAAAGTAGACAAATACAACACCTATGAGATTAAAAAATACTCATACTAACCTATGACTGATATTATAATCAATAGGCAAAGGCCTTAAAAGCAATTGTGTATGAGATAATTAATGCATACAGAAAACTGAGGAACATTTATAATTAAAAATATTTCCAAAACACCTCAGAATAAAGACTAAACTTATGACTTGACACAGAAATCTTTATACATGGAAAATACAAAGAACTTAAAATGGAGACATTTACATGACAGAATCACAAAACAAAATTGTGTTCCAGACCAGGGGTAGCCAGGAAGAAGGCCTCTAAGCGCGGCAGTGAGAAGGTATCAGTAAAACTCGGGGAGGCCAGGAAGGTCCCCCCAAAATCAGACAAAGCTATTTGGGCCCTTTCTAGTGTCAAAAGGCTCAGTGGAAGAAAGATTTCCTATGGAAAAAAATGGGAAAATAAAATCTTCCCAAAAGTGTAACACCTAAGGTTACCTTCAATATAACAGAACAAAGTTACAGCAAAAACAAATACAAAGATAAAACAATAGAAATATAAAATAAAATATGTAAATATGAGTTTACTCCCACAGGAAGAACAGGAAATGTTTCTCCTTCCTTTATTCTGATATATTAAAAAATTTTTGTGGAGGGGGGAGGATGGGAAGGGGAAACAAAGGAGGCTACAATGCTTGATAAGAAATGTACTCATTGTCTTGCCCATGTAATTGTAACCCCTCTGTTCAGTATTTTCACAATAAAAAAAATTTTTTTTGTGCCAGGTGCCGGAGGCTCATGCCTGTAATCCTAGCTACTCAGGAGGCTGAGATCTGAGGATCACAGTTCAAAACCAGCCCTGGCAGGAAAGTCCATGAGACTCTTATCTCCAATAAACAACTAGAAAACCGGAAGTGGCGCTGTGGCTCAAGTGGTAGAGTGCTCACCTTGAGCTGAAGAGCTGAGGGGCAGTGCCCAAGCCCAGAATTCAAGACCCATGATCAACAACAACAACAACAAAATCTTTGCTACAACTTAAAAAATGTATAAACATAAATTCAAAGCTTTGACTGAGGATAAAAAGAAATGACAGGATTTAAGGCGACGAAATTAACCGTATACAGTAAATTAAAATTTAGATGTTTTAACATTTTATACTATTCTTAGTTAGTCAAAGATATATACAGACAACAAATAATGATAATGATAATAATGGGCATAGCATATAGAATGAAGTATCAAATAACAGCCTTTCAGGTGATGAAAAACTTAAAATTGAAGTTGATGATGATAATTATGGGAGGTTCTACTAAACTCATACTGCACGTGAAGGATGGCACTAAGCAACATAAATATATAAATACATCATCTCATTTAATTCTCCAAACTAAACTATAGCATTGTGCTAACTAGGAGATCAAGGTAGAAATTGGCTTAATCACGTCATGCCAACAAGTTTGTATGTAACCAGGCAGAACAACCTCAGGGCCTTCAGTATTAACAACTAAAACACC
>NW_012274804.1:0-2099 GCF_000151885.1 Dipodomys ordii
GCCACTTCCGGCTTTTTTCTTTTTGCTTATGTGGTGCTGAGGAATCGAACCCAGGGCCTCAGGCATGCAAGGCAAGCGCTCTACCACTGAGCCACCTCCCCAGCCCCAAGTCCATGAGACTCTTATTTCCAATAAACCACCAGAAAAATCAGAAGTGGTCCTGTGGCTCAAAGTGGTAAAATGCTAGCCTTGAGTGAAAAAAACTCAGGGACAGCACCAGGCCCTGAGTTCAAGCCCCATACATGACAAAAAAAATTTACAATAAGCAATGCAGCATTATTGCCCTATAACTGACACATAATTCACACAAGTACAAATATATGTATATGTATATATACATGGACATGGTGTGTGTATGTATATGGTGTATGTGTATACATATATAATAATAACAAAATAATGTTTCATTTACAAAGAAATGGATGGATCTGGAAAAATTATGTTGAATGAATTAAATCAGGCTCAGAGAGCCAAAGGTGCTTTTTTTCTCTTATGTGGAAATTAATTATAATATATAAACATGTGAAAACACATTCAGGCAGATGATAGAAAGAGTAGATAGGTAGGTAGGTAAGATAGATAGATAGATAGGCAGACAGACAGAGATAGATAGATAGATAGATAGATAGATAGATAGATAGATAGATAGATAGATAGATAGATATCCAAACTGACTAAACTATGCAGGGCTGGATTCCCATGATATAACTCTTTTGTACAATTAACTGATTGTGTCTGAGGGGCTAGGATAACTAGGAAAGGGAAGGCTGAATGGAGAGGAAAAATGGGCAAATACAGACACAATGCTCTATGTGAAAATGGAGCTTGAAAACTTGAGGAGATGTGTTGAGTTGGGATAGATGGGAGACAGCATGATGGAAGGGGAGACACTGATCAAGATGCATTGTACATGTAAATCAACATGTATAATGGCCCAGAACAGACCTACAGTATAGCAGCTAGAGAATTTATGAATAAACACGAAGACATATGCTCACAGCCTCATGAACAGGGCCACATCTCACACACCCCTGTTTTGTTCAAATGTTTAAAACAATAAATCAAGAATGAATCCTATGACAGCCATGCAGAAAGAAAATTAATAGCTGCACTGAAGTACTCAGGAACATTTAATTGAAGGAAATTAACTGCACCAATCTACGCTCTAGAATCACTGGAAAGGCTTGTAAATAAACGTTTTTTTTCTTGACATTAACTAAGAAACCCAAGATAAAAATCTGATTTCCCAGAAGAAGCAAAAATGATTTCTTCAGACATCCTAACATTTTAATATGCATTACAACACAAACCTCCGAAGGGTGTTCACTGTAGTAAGTGAATGAATTATGGGTAACCTTCAGTCAACACAGTCTTCCTTCTCTTTTGTTATTGGTCATTATTAGCCAGTGGTTACTCCTTTTATCTTAATACCCATGGAAAGACAACAACAGTGAATAACAGTCAATTAATATGAATTTTGTCACATATAATGAAACAAAATTAGTATATATTTCAGCATTGTCATACTTTTGACATCAAGAATACATAAAATTACCAGTTTCTATGCTTGTCTCTCTGTTTCTAAAAATATAAACTTAGCACACTCTCACCAGCTAATAAATGTATTATTGAGTGCTAATAATAACCACATAATACTTTCCAATAATTTTTTTATAATAAGCATATCTCCTATCACCATATTTCTGGCTCCCTATTTCCCAAACAGATGGAATTATTGCCCTTCCCTGCATGTTGAATGAAGTGTGGTCACATGACATGTGTTGGCCATTGGAATATGAGAGGAATTGATGTTACCCTTTGGTTGTAGTTTATGACACTGTTTGCCATATTGTCCTTCTGCATTAAGGTGACCAGAAAGCTATCTGTCAAACAGAAGGTTCCAACAACAATTGTTCTCTCATTATCAGCATTCACAACTCAGATTACATTATGTGATATGTTTGGGAAAAGAAAATTCTATTGGTTTAAGCCAATAAAATTGAAGGGCTTATTTGTTACAATGTGAGACATAGCCTGTCATGATTGATACGTATTCATCAAAAACATGGGTACCCCTGTTTTCACTGTATTTGATGTTG
>NW_012274805.1:0-1616 GCF_000151885.1 Dipodomys ordii
CTTTATCAGTTACTCAGTCTATGGTATTTTATTTAAAAAGCCCATACTTGACTAAGACAATGCACACACACACACACACACACACACACACACACACTTTATCAGTTACTCAGTCTATGGTATTTTATTTAAAAAGCCCATACTTGACTAAGACAATGCTGTTTTTTTTGAAGAGTTATCCAGGCATAATGTAGAATAGAAACATAAAGAGGAAAATAATTCTTCCTAGGGTGATTATTTTGTTTCCTTTTTTTTTTTTTTAATGCCAATACCGGAGCTTGAACTCAGGGCCTGTTCCTGTCCCTTAGCTTTTTGGCTCGAGGTTGGTGCTGTACCATTTAGCCACACCTCCCCACCTCCCCTTCTAGCTTTTTTTCTGATTAATTGGAGATAAGAGTCCTAGACTTTTTTTGCCAAAGCTGTTGAATTTTGATCCTCAGATCTCAACCTGTAGCTAGAATTACAGGTTTGAGCCTCCAGCACCTGCCTTTTTGTTTCCTTGTTGTCTTCAGAAGATTTTGAATAGGGAATACGTACTAGATCAGCTTTATACTTTAGAACTTTGTTGCTTACACCTGTTGATGATGACTTCTCTTTCTAATTGCAGACTATTCTTCCCAATACCTCAGGAACAGGAAGTGACAGAGGCCTGGTTTTTATTCTTAGACCAAAGCAGACTGTGTGTACATGGCACTTGGAGACCCTAGAAGAGAAACCTGTCCATAACATGGCCATCCCACTCTCCTACTCAGAAGGAGGTGACCTTCCTGCTAATCTGTGGGTTCTGTGGAAAGGAAAATTTTCTATTAGGATTATTTATTTATATGTTGGTTGTAGGGCTTGAACTCGGGCCTGGGCACTATCCCTCAGCTCTTTTGCTCAAGGCTAGTACTCTATTTTGAGCCACAGCTCTGCTTTTTTTTTCTAGTGGTTAATTGGAAATAAGAGTCTCACAGCAACTTTTTTGCCTGATCTGGCTTCAAACCATGATCCTTAGATCTCAGCCTCCTTAGTAGCTAGGATTCCAGGCATGAGCCACCAGCGTCTAGCTATCATTTCTTTAATCAGAAATAGTTACTGGGCAAGGAAACCAGCAAATTAGCAAGATGGAAGGAGCTAGAAAGAATATTTATTTATTTACTTGTTTATTTTGTTTCTGGTCTTGGGGCTTGAGCTTAGGGCCTGGGCACTGTCCTGGAGCTTTTTTCCTTCAAACTAGCACTCTGCTAGCTTCACTGCAACTCTCTTCTGGTTTTCTGGTGGTTAATTGGAGATAAGAGACTCAGGGAGTTTCTTCACAAGCTGGCTTCTCACTGAGATGCTCAGATCTAAGCCCCCTGAGTAGCTAGGATTACAGGCATGAGCCACCAGTACCTGGCTTGACAAAACATATATTCATTTACTCATACATTAAGCCAGGAACCATTAGAAAAGCAGTAACAGAAAGTCAAATCACAGGGCTGGGAAGGTGGCTCAGTGGTAGAGCGCTTGCCTTGCATGCTCAAGGCCCTGGGTTCGATTCTTCAGCACCACATAAGCAAACAGAAAAAAGCCGGAAGTGGTGCTGTGGCTCAAGTGGTAGAGTGCTAGCCTTGAGCTGAAGAGCTGAGGGACAG
>NW_012274806.1:0-1790 GCF_000151885.1 Dipodomys ordii
TGGACCCAAAAATAAATAAATAAATAAATCTCTTCTTCCTGAAATGAATCAGAGTAGGTTCTCTTCTGTGCAACTGAACTTTGATCAATCAATATGCTCTGGAGCAAAAAGGTATTACAAAATTTACTAGAATAAACCTAAAAACTTCATACTTAGTGAAGTATGACACTGGTCCAAGGTATTTCTAGATGGAATAAATTGCTCTCATTGATTACACAGTGTCTGGGGTGAGACCTCCCTGCGGTGAAACATTCATGGCTCTCCTGGCACCTGTGGCCTCTGTCACTAGTTTCACTAAACTCTCCTCTGGGGCTGGGAAGGTGGCTCAGTGGTAGAGCACTTGCCTTGCATGCTCGAGGCCCTGGGTTCGATTCCTCAGCACCACATAAGAAAAAAGCCAGAAGTGGTGCTGTGGCTCAAGTGGTAGAGCGCTCGCCTTGAGCTGAAGAGCTGAGGGACAGCGCCCAGGCCCAGAGTTCAAGACCCATGACCGACCAAAAAAAAAAAAAAAAAAGACTAGTGCTTGAGCCACAGCGCCACTTCCAGGCAGTTCCCTGCCTGGGCTAGCTTTGAACTATGATCCTCAGATCTCAGCCTCCTGAGTAGCTAGGATTACAGGCATGAGCCACCAGCGCCTGGCTCCTAACACTTTTATTTAACCAAATTTTACATGATACAAGAGCTTCCAGAATGAAGAACCAAAGGCCCAGTGAGAACTGCCCATCTTTATGCAGAGTTGAAATGTGGTAAGACAAAAATAGATTTTTGTGAATAGGCTGAGAGGGAAAACACAACCACTTAAGTGTTTGGAGTCTTCCAAGCCTGTCTGTGTGACATTCTTTTCTCCTAGATATACAGCAGCACTTTTCTTATCAGACAAGATAGTCCAGACAAGAGAATTTCATTATGGCTAGCTCTTATACAAAAAGATAGGGAAAGGCCAGAGAAATGCTTTCAGGTTTTATTGCTGGTTTTATGAGTTTTCTTGGGGAAGACAGAATTCTACATTTTATGGTCTGCCCTTGGGACAATTAGCAAAAGAGCAGAAGAAAGTCAGAGACTATGCTGCTTAGGCCTGCCCTTCCAATGTCCTTCAGTGATAAGTACATGTGAAAGAACCATACTTAAGGATATTATTTTCTGAGGTGTAACAATGTTGATATTTACTGTATAAGAAATTAAAGCCCAGACATAAAATACAATAAATAATATACAAGCATATATGCCGTTAGCCACAGGAGAGATGGTATACCACCAACACAAAATCTCTGAAAAACTCCACTGTGCTAGGGAGAGAATGAATGTCAGGTCTTAGTGTGACTATGAAGACTATGAGACTGATTGGAATATACAGTAAACATGTCGCAATGTAACAGTGAAATTCCTGTGTGTGTGTGTGTGTGTTAGTCCTGGGGTTTTAACTCATGTGCTTTTTTTTAAACACAGCTTTTTTGCTCAAGTTTTGTGCTCTATCACTTGAGCCACAGTTCCACAAAAAAGCACTGCAGCTTTTTTCGTGCTTAATTGGAGTAAGAGTCTCATGGACTTCTCTGCCCATGTTGACTTTGAACCATCATTCTCTCAGCCTCCTGAGTATCTAGATTACATGTGTAAGCCACCAGTGCTTGGCTTGAAATCCCCTCTGCACAACTAACATGAACTAATGGAAAAAAAATATATATATATATATATATTCGTCAGTTGTAGGGCCTGAACTCTGGGCTTGAGCGCTGTCCCTCAGCTCTTTAGCTCAAGGCTAGCACTCTACCACTTGAGCCACAGCACCACTT
>NW_012274807.1:0-5109 GCF_000151885.1 Dipodomys ordii
CAGCTCAAGGCGAGCGCTCTACCACTTGAGCTACAGCGCCACTTCCGGTTTTCTGGTGGTTTATTGGAGATAGGAGTCTCACGGTCTTTCCTGCCCGGGCTGGCTTTGAACCACGATTCTCAGATCTCAGCCTCTTGAGTAGCTAGGATTACAGGCATGAGCCACCAGCTCCTGGCCACCTAATAACTTTCAAAAGCAGTGTAAGTTGACTTTGGTGGGAGGTGACTAGGTACCACCTGCGAATTCTGAGGTCTCTGTACTTGCTACATTTTTGTGGGGAATTTCATGCTCCATATGTTGGCAATAGGTCCTTCCTGGTATATAGAAACAAGCCTAGGTGGATTTGGTTAGTGTGAACCCAGGAAACTGTGTTCAGGGTTGATATCAGTGTGCCACACATAGGACAGGGCTTAATCCTAACCAATGTGATATTGAAGCAAACAAAACAACAAAAAGGAGAAATAAGTTCAGGCCCAAAACAAAGAAAGCTCAACTTCCTGGGAGTAAGCTTTTCCTCTGAACAGCTCTCTTGGGTCTCTCCTTTAGAACTGCAACCTGGTACGTGCTGGGTGTGTCTTCCATCTGCCTAGGAGTGGTAATTAGACTATAAAAGGATGAGGACTCCACAGTAGAATGCCGCCTTGATAGGCAAAAGACTGGACAAAGCACTGTGTGTCCAACCTGGTGGAGACCAGCCTAATAGGATCTGGAAACCAACCTATAGATGAGCCCTGACTGCTCACTGGTTGTATTTTTGATATCTCTCTGTACCATCCTATCCCAGTCTTTATGAAAACAGATGATCTAGGCACTGGTGGCTCACCCTGGTAATCCTAGCTACTCAGGAGGCTGAGATCTGAGGATCGTGGTCAAAGCTAGCTAGGGTAGAAAAGTCTCTGTGAGACTCTTATCTCTAATCACCCAAAAACTGGAAGTGTGTGGATCAAAGTGGTAGAGCACTAGCCTTGGAAAAGAGCTCAGGGACAGTATCCAGGCCTTGAGTTCAAGCCCCACAACCAAAAAAAAAAAATAGGTGGATGAAAGCAGCTGCAGCTATGTGGAGATGTAAGACAAATCAAGTTCCCTTTTTTTTTATCTAAAGCAAATATCCCATTCTGTATTTCATAGATGGTGCTCAAGCATCATTCTTAATTATGAAATTTAGACGTAAGAGTCTACCATATTCTGTGTCCTCAGGACCTTACTCAATCCATCTCAACTTGAAAATAGCTTTAAAGCTTTTTCCCTGAAGAGTCTGAAACCATCTTCCAGCCCCCTGTAGTATGCCAACCTATTCAGTAAGCAAGAACTCAACTTCTGATCTTCTAGCTACCAACCTTACAAAATGGACTGGGGCATCATGTAAAGAGAATTATTTGTTTCCAAGCATCCTAGTTGCTCATAATTAGAATGTGTTTAAAGGCCATGCTATGAGAACATACATCTTCTGTGAAAGTCAGGCGATGATTTACTTCTGCTTGTGGCTTATGATCAGATGAGATCACTTGAATGTGTAAGGGGTAAGACATGTCCTGTCTCCCATCAATGCAGATTCCCTGGGCATGCTCACTCTGAAACTTCATTGTGATGGCTTACAATATGGCTCTCAGAACTCTGTACATCAATATTTAGTAAAGTCTGCAAACAAGTCTTGCCATCTATGTGCTGTTTGGGCCCGTTTCAGTCCGTCTTTGAGGTTACTGTCATGTACTTGTCACTTCAAATATTTTTGAAAGAAATTCTTCTTATTGACGACTTGTTAAACAGCACTGAATCTGTGGCACAAAAATTGAAGTCATTGTTTCATCTCACCCTCTACATTCCCAGAGGTATAACTGCAGTTAAATCTCTTAAAGATCATTGTAATATTTTTTTCCTGTCTCTATGTGTTTATTTTTTCCTTTCACTCAAACAAAGGGATGATGATGGGGTGCGTGTTTGCATGCATGCTGTGTGTGTGTATGTGTGTGTCCATGACACATTTTTTTAAAAAATCAGTAATATATCAACAAGAGAAGGTACTTTAATCTTTTTAGTAGCAACATAATATTCTGCAGTATGGATGTTCTTTAATTTATTTAGTCATTCTCCCATTGATTGACAATGAACCTGTCTGCAGTCATCTGCTATTAAAAATAATGCTTCTCAAGCTTCCTGAATCTCCCTTGTAGCATCAGTGCCATGGTTTAAATTCCAACTAAGGCTGTCACTTTGAAGCAACTTTTGATTTTGAATCTCTTCACTAAGGTTTTGGGCAGGCAGTTTTGTGCACATGGCTTTCAGTGATGACTAAATGTGAAGACTGGAGATAATGAGCCAGGTTTCCTGGGCAAAGATGGGGTGTTTTCATTATTCCATTATGTATTACAAGTCCAAGAAAGTAAAAGGCAAAAGTGTTTGAACACTATTATAGTTAACATATAGCCACGCTGGATATTTTGTATACTAATCTTGATAAGCCATGAATGGAGCCAATCAATAACATGATTGTTGGCCAACATGGTTTCCTGTAGATTTTTTGGCTTTGTAAAGCCATTACTTTGATATTTTGTTGGTTTTTTATTCCCTCGCTTAAGCTCTATTTTTCTTCCAAACTATTAGTTGATGCCTGCTGAGATTTATCTGTCAGAGTCTCAAGATGCTTGCATTAATACTGGAGTAATTAACCCCTGTGCAGACCAGCAGGATGTCCTGTGGTTTAGTCCCAGAGCCTAAACCTTGCTTGGCTTCTTGGCATGAAAACCAATGATGGGTGCCAATGGAGTTTTCCACTTAGAACTCAATATCTGATTAAATGGTTGGGTTGAAGGGTAAATGGTTGTTTGGGAATGAATAAAATGTGAGTGGGGGTGACCAGATGATGAGTTTATAATTGTCCACAGTGAAATTCCTCCAACTTTCCTCCTGTGTTTACATTTTTTTTCATAACAAAATACTAAAGGGCAACCAAATAAGTGGGGAGAAAATGAGCTGGAAAGAGAAAATTGTGAAATCTAATCAATGAAATCTTTAAAGTTATACAATGAGTACTTTTTTTTTTAAATCAAGCAACCAGTTCAACATAAAGGTAGTGTTTTTATTTATTTACTTTTTGTACTAGTGCTAGGGCCTGGAGTTAAATTTGAGTTAAGAGTTGTTACAGACTTTCCTTCCTGAGCTGGCTTTGACCCTGCATCCTCAGATCTCAGCCTCCTACATAGCTGGGATTATAGCTGGCCAGAATGTGGTTTTGAAATATAGTTTTAAATCATAATGATATGTATAGCATCCCTTACATTTTGGGACAGTCTTACTGTACTTGTATATTTGTTGTATATTTGTTTGCCTTTATGTTTGCAAGAAACCCTTACAAGAAAGCACTGGTTAGAAATCATAAAAGACTTTCTTAAACAATGAAACGGGCTCTCATTATTACCTGTGGTAATAAATCCTATTCCCAAATTTTTATAACTGACACCCAACCCTCAAACCTTTTGTAAGCCATCTTCATCCAAACTTCACTTTATGTCAGTCTTCCCTATGTAGAAACAGGGACTTGGAACAATTAAGTAACTTATGATCTTACCACCTGATGAGGCATAGCTTGAACTTCAACTTGTATTATCTAATAGTGTCTTTTCCATCCCATTTTATGGTGTCTCTGACTATGGGATTCCAAAATCCAAAGTCACACTCTGAGGAATTCATAAATGTTCAGCCAAGATTTTAAACTATCAGCAAAGCTCCAATATTGGCAAACCCCAATCTTCTTACTACAGAGGCCTTTGACCATTGCCTAAAAGAATTGTTCTAAGCATCTCTTCCATTCCTTCCCCCATAAAGTTATCCTGGTACTTGGTCTATCTTTCAGCAGCAGTGATTTGCTCTTTTACTTCTCAGGAGTCTTTCTCACCAAATACAGTGTCTTGAAAAATCAGCACTTTGTACAGTGTACAAATTTTATGGCTATATGGTGGGAAACCATTAGTCTAAATAAAAATATTCTTTTCAACAAGGAAGCTGCGTTAATTGAATTATCCATGTAGATCAGAGACAGCAGCTCAGTCTTCTTTATTTCTGCCTCCTTTATGGTGTTCATGAGCTTGAATAGCTGTCTGTTTCGTGACAGGGAGGGACAAATGAGAAGAGAATTGTTTCAAAGTGAGAACCGGAATGAAGGAAGGTCACACCCTGTGTGATGCTGAGCTGTGTGTCATGGAGGCTGACAGATTCGTGCTTTGCTGATGAGGTTGGAGTTCTGAGTTCAGTCCCCAAATCAGTGCAATCATTTCATCCTTCTGTCCGTGAAACCCTGGTGGCAATTTCAATTTCATTTCTTTTTTACAATTTTTCATTTTTTCTCCGTCAAAGTGTATTTAAATTTTTTTCTCTTGAAGATGAGTTATGTTTGAGAGCCAGCAAGTATTTTAAGTTGTGATAAACAAAACGTTCTAGGCCCCAAATCAATCTTAATTCGTGACCTCTAAGAAAACTACTGTTAGTATCTATTTTCCATAGACAGGCTGGTGGCTCTGCTTTAGTGTTCTGCAAATGTGTGAATACGCTTACACAAGTGCAGGGTTGTGGTGGATGTAATCTTTTTTTTTTTTTTTTGGGTCCGGTCGTGGGGCCTGAACTCTGGGCCTGGGCGCTGTCCCTCAGCTCTTCAGCTCAAGGCAAGCGCTCTACCACTGAGCCACCTTCCCAGCCCCATGGATGTAATCTTTAAATCAAGTGTGATCCCATTGCAGGTATTTTGCATCCTGACCTGATTAGTAATGCATCTTCAAAACTAAGGGTACTAGCACATGCTTATAATCCAAGCTACTCTGAATCCTGAGACAGGAGGATTACTAGTTCAAGGCTGGCCTAGACTGTATATAACAAGACCTCACATGAATGAATGAATGGATGGATGTCAGTGGCTACTGATCATTTCTTCAACCCCTCCCTGATAGGGTATTTTATCATCCCTATTATGCATGAACTTTTTTTCCTCATACCAACAACAGTGGAGGAAAGTACTTGTATATTTGTTTGCCTTTATGTTTGCAAGAAACCCTTACAAGAAAGCACTGGTTAGAAATCATAAAAGACTTTCTTAAACAATGAAACGGGCTCTCATTATTA
>NW_012274808.1:0-1048 GCF_000151885.1 Dipodomys ordii
AGAAAGAAAGAAAGAAAGAAAGAAAGAAAGAAAGAAAGAAAGAAAGAAAGAAAGAAAGAAAGAAAGAGAAAGAAAGAAAGAAAGAGAGAGAGAGAGAAAGAAAGAAAACAAATACAGGAGTTCTGGTCAAGCTGTCACATGCCTATATTCTCATCACTTGGAAGACTGAGTCAGAAAGATTGTGAGTTCAAAGCCAGCCTGAACTATAGTAAGACTGTCAATAAATAAATAAATGTTTAAATTTTAAAGCTCAATAACAATTTTCAAACCTGAGGCAAGTGATACTGTATATCTAATAAATATTTGTCAAAATACTTTTGCCCACCTGAAAAAAATAAATGAATCAATAACTATCAATATAATACTTTAATCTCCATTTCTCTTATATGATCCCATCTTAACATTTCCATTGTCAGCTAAATATTTTATTGCTATGTTTGGTATGTAAGCCCAGAAGTACACAATGAAAATGTGCTTCTCTATCTTCTAAAGTCAGCATTTCTGATCATATTGCTATTCCTCTCCCAATTGCTTATGTTACAAATCCTGGGAGTCTCTTGGAGAGTGCTTTCCTTATCCCTACAAAAGCTGCTGGGGTTCCTCCATCCACCTTCTTTGTTGCATTGCCTTTGTTTTCTTTTTCTGTCTCTCTCCTTTTATACCCCTCTTCTACCCATTTAGTCTCATATAAACTGCCACCTGGACAAATGTAACTGCCCCTAACATGATGTTCCTTAATTCCATGGAATCTTCATATCTTCTCTAAAAAGGCACCGTCTACCCATCACATGTTCACAGAATGGAAAAGAAACACAATATTGTCTTTAGAATGTTTAATAACAAGGAAATTATAATATATAATAATATATTACACAAATTCCATTAGTCAATTCTTGCTATTATTTCTTTCTTTTTTTTTGAGGGGGGGTTCCAGTGGTAGGGCCTGAACTCTGGGCCTGGGCGCTGTCCCTCAGCTCTTCAGCTCAAGGCTAGCGCTCTACCTCTTGAGCCACAGCGCCACTTCCAGCTTTTTTCTTTTTGCTTATGT
>NW_012274809.1:0-2109 GCF_000151885.1 Dipodomys ordii
ATACTGTACAGAGGGGTTACAATTACATGGGCAAGATAATGAGTACATTTCTTATCAAGCATTGTAGCCTCCTCCTTTGTTTCCCCTTCCCATCCCTTTTCATCCTCCTCCCGCCCCCGCCAATCCTCCTCCCCACTAACCCAGATGCCCCTCAGTAGATGAATGGATAAATAATACATTTAATTGAAGGTATGCAATGTAGTTTTTCCTCCAAATTCATGTCTTGCCTCCTAGATGGAATAAAACAATTATATTTCTTGTAGGTATTTTATCTCACTTTTCCTTTGGACTGGAAAGAAGCCAAAGATTCTCAGTGAGCCAAATGTCTTGAGAAAAATATTTCAAAGAAGGGCAATGTAAGGAAAACTGCTTAGATTACAGAATGAGTAGCCTCAGGTAAGTGCATATTTTGTATTTTGATTAATATATTGATCATTGACCTGCTATCTAAATGTATCCTGAAGAAAATTCTCAGAGGTCTTATGAAACTGTTTGTGTTGATTCAATCTACGTTGATGAATGCTTATTTATTATTTTCTTCCATTTCTTAAAGTTGAGCTTTTAAATAGTATGCTCAACATTGTAATTTTAAAACTATGAGGCTCCAGTTGAAATAATCTCTATCTGTTTCAGTAATACATAGAAAAATATGTTGGGAATAATATCAAAATTAATGTAATGGCTTAAAATCTGTAATACTACTTACTATGGAAATTTATCAGTTATTATGATTGACAAGCCAAGTTTAAAGTTGTCAACATTGGAAGACGTTCAGGTTAACAAATACAGTCAGGGTCAAGTTACTATTACCACATGCTTCACTGTCCCAATTTCCAAACATTCAATCTATTTCCAATATCACTATCATTTAACGCCACAGGAACTGTATTAGTTGTTTGGATTCCTAAGACTAAAGAAAAGCCTTCCACTTTCTGGAGTTGATACAGAAGCATTCATGGAATAGCAAGGGAGGCAAGGATACAAATAAACTCAGGAGTCTTGTCAATTGGTAATGGATTTCACAACATGGTCTTACATTTGCTTGAAAAAATCGATTATTATTTCAGTGTATTTCAGGGTCCTCTCTGTTGCACACGTTAATAACCAAGACAATACTTTATTACCTGTTTATAATTGTAAGGATTGATGAAAACTGTTGAGGTATGCCAAGCCAACTTTAGGCATGATGCCATTCTAGAACTCAAGCTAGTCTATTCACATTCATGGTTTGTTACAGTAGAAGAATACAGATAAAAAAGGCAAAGAGAAAACGTACCCATGATTGTTGCTGTTCACACAGAGAGACCTGGAAATGCAGCACCTGGTAGGCAGAAAGTGGACCACCCCATGCAGGTACAGACAAAGTTTATTAAAACATAATATGTTTATATACAGCATAGGGGCATAGAAAGTAAGTCTGTAGTCACCAGGCAATCACAGGACAGTCATAGGATAGAAAGTATTACATTAAGTGAAGTAAGCCAGGCCCAACAAAACATAGGTCCCATGGTTTCCCTTATTTGCAATAACTAATATATGTCTGAGACAAGCAGAAACGGTCAGATAAGATGATGTTAGGCAAAATGAACCCCAAGATAAGGACTCAAATAGATTTTCTTTCTTGCTATTGTTTCTAACATATTTATAAGATGATTTCTTTGTTGCTTTGTATGTCCCCCCCCATGGTGTAACCCCTGTTTTCACTGTATTTGATGTTGGTATAATTTGTGAAGGGGAAGGGAAAAAACAAATCGTTTAAATAGGGATATAGGTGGACCATTGTAACAATGAGATGTACAAGACATTATGTTGAGAAACGAACTTTAGAACTTTGTTGGGGTGGGGAGGTGGTTGTGAGGGCAGGGATGGGAAGGGGAATCAAAGGAGGAGGCAAAAATGCTTGATAAGAAATGTACTCATTACATACCACCTCACCCCATTTAGAATGGCTATAATCAAGAATTCTAATAACAACAGATGCTGGAGGGGATGTGGACAGAGGAAACCTTACTGTATTGTTGGTGGGAGTGTAAACTTGTTCAACCACTTTGGAAAGCAGTATGGAGGTTCCTCAAAAGACTCCACATAGAGCTCCCCTATGACCCAGCA
>NW_012274810.1:0-3513 GCF_000151885.1 Dipodomys ordii
TTTTTCTTTTTGCTTATGTGGTGCTGAGGAATTGAACCCAGGGCCTCAGGCATGCAAGGCAAGCGCTCTACCACTGAGCCACCTTCCCAGCCCTCCATTGGATTTTTAGGAGATAAGGTATTCACAACTGTGCCTTCCACTAGGTTTTCCCAGGGTTTATACCAGGTGTATGAAACACCCTGTTAGCTTTGTATATTTTCCTCACATTAAAGTAAGTATTTTCTTAGATTTTTTTTCTGAAAAGATATGAGTAACAAATACTACATCTTTATTTCAGTAGTAACCAAGTTAGACTTTGTCTTATTTTAACTATAAAATTCCTAATTAGCTGGGCACTGGTGGCTCAAGCCTGTAATCCTAGATACTCAGGAGGCTGAGATCTGAGGATCGCAGTTCAAAGCCAGCCCAGGCAGGAAAGTCCATGAGACTCTTATCTCTAATAAACCACTAGAGAACTGGAAGTGGTGCTGTGGCTCAAGAGGTAGAGTGCTCGCCTTGAGCTGAAGAGCACAGGGACAGCACCCAAGCTTCGAGTTCAAGCCCCACGACCGACCAAAAAAAAAAAGGCCACTATGTTAATCCAGCCAAGAAACATACTGTATTTTGATTGGCTAGAGGATTTTATCTGAGATATTACATTTAAGAATTTAGTATATATGAGGGCTGGGAATGTGGCTTAGTGGTAGAGTGCTTGCCTAGCATGCATGAAGCCCTGGGTTCGATTCCTCAGTACCACATAAACAGAAAAAGCTGGAAGTGGCACTGTGGCTCAAGTGATTGCGTGCTAACCTTGAGCAAAAGAAACTCAGGGACAGTGCCCAAGCCCTGAGTTCAAGCCCCAGCAACCTTCATACTAACTTTCCTAGACCCTGTTCCCTCCTCTAAGATAAGTATTCTTGCTCTGGATTTCCTTATTACCCATACTTACCTCTAAGAATACTTTTCTTTCTTTTTTTTGCCAGTTCTGTGTTCATTAATAAATGAATAGTAGAAAGATTAGGTTATTAAAATAAGACTTTTGTGGAAAGCCTTCAGTATCATTCCATTTGTTCATCCTGTGTGCCAGGAAATAGAAAGAAATAACATTCAGAGCACTACAATAGCTGAGAGGGAAGAGCTTATGACACTCCCCAAATAAGCCCTTTAATCCAGTTCATTTGTTAATAAAGCTTCAATGCAAGTTTAACTTTTTCTAGGAAGCTTTCCTTTATAACTTTTGTTCAAATTTCTCATAACCTGAAGTCTTGTAGCACTTTACATGTTTATGCATCTAGTTGCCTTCTGGTATATTGTTAGGCAGTTTTGTTTTTTGTTTTTTGCTTTTTTTTGTCTGTCATGGGACTTGAATCTGGGCCTGGACACTGTCTGTGAGCTCTTCAACTCAAAGCGAGCACTCTACCACTTGAGCCACAGCGCCACTTCGTTTTCTTGTGGTTTATTAGAGATAAGAGTCCCACAGACTTTCCTGCTTGGGCTGGCATTGAACTGCCATCCTCAGAGCTCAGCCTCCTGAGTGGTTAGGATTACAGGCATGAGCCACCCGAGCCTGGCTTGTTAGGCAGTTATTAAAAGTAACTTTATGTTATCATTCCAGTGAGATCCTTAAGTGATTTGGAAAGTTTTACCCCTCAATTTTAATAATTATAATTTAATAATTATAATTTGCTTCCCATTCCAACACTAGGCAAAATGCTAGATGTTAAAAAACCACAACATAAACAGTAACAACTAAATCTCTCTACTTCCTCAAGTTATCAAGAGATTTAGTTAAGTTTTTTGTTTTTTTAATTTATAAGATTGGCTTTAGAGAATCTCATAAAATCTGATTTGGATTTTATACCTAGATATGTTAGAGCTGAGAGTTTTAGTCAATCATAAAGACTTCTGTAGATTTTGGACATTCAAATTTGTCTCGTAATTAACCTAATAAAGTTTTGTAAGGTTTTTAGGCTGAGCTAGAAACAGCCAAATAAGGATGACACTGTCTGAGATGGTTTATTTATAGTGATGCATGGGTATCTATTTCATCAAAATTTCCTATAGTGATTTGCTAGACCCAATCCAAAAGGGGAAATCTTGACTTTCTATAGCACTAGGATCAAGCAGAGAAGCAGAAATATCTCATTATATCTCATTGATTGCTAAGATCTCACTAAAACTGTACAAAAGGATGGGGGGGGGGGAGGAAAGAGTTCTTGTGACCTTTGGCCTTAAAAAGGGAGGGTTCCCTCCAGAAGAAGTTGATCCACTGGGCTCCAAATCAGCAAAACTGAAGACAAAGAGAAGATGACACATGTTCTAAATCCTCTCAAATTGAGCAGATAGGGAAGGTTCTTTCAAATAACCACATTGTTCATATTTCCCTTGGTACTGAATGCTTCATTTGTCCATTGTAATGAAGGTCACTGTTTCCTTCCCACACCCAAAAATGTGCAGGAGTGGCTATGAATGCTTAGGCATTTTTTTCAAAATGTTCTTTGGCCCACTTCTTTCTGTATTGCTACTTCAAGACCTTCACTTTTCTGACTTAAAAAAATAAAAACAACTCAGTATTTTCAGTATCATGATCCTGTCATCGTGCACTGTGAATGTTCGGTGGAGGAACCAGATGTAGAAAGTCCTTTCTTTCCCATTTCTGAAATTGCTCTCAAGCAGCTTTTTCTTTCTCAATGTGAGTGACTTCCTGTCTAAGCTAGTTCCTCCTCTCCCCATTTCAGTTCCTCATAAGAGTAATAATGGCTGCCAGGCAGTGCACAATGTTTTAGTGTTTTATATGTGTCAGTACCTTGACCATCGTCACAACTCCAAGAGTTACATGCTAGTATCTGCTCTATTGCACTTCAGAAATTGAAGTACCAAAGGGCTCAAGTAACTCACCTGACATACAACTAGTAAATTGCAGGGGCAGGCGTGGAATGTAGGGAATTCAGCTCCAGAGACCACTCTTTGCTCTGTGTTGGACTATGTGTCACTCTTCCATAGTGCCTGCCGCCCTTTTAGGTACACATTTGCCAAGCTAACGATTTCCAGGCAGCAGACAACAGCTTTGCTATATACCTTTTATAATTCTGATAATGAAGCTTTTAAAAAAAGCTAAAAGCAACGCTAATATATTATTGTTATAAGAAATACTGAGTAACCAACTGGAGTCATTTATGCTATAAACGTTGATATTTCAGTCATTATTGAAGGAAAATGAGAATTCAGCAACAACTCTGCACAATATTAACTAAGTTGCTAGCTAGCTTGCAACACAAGCAAATCTATTTAAGAAATGAGGTCAAAATCTCAACTGTTTTTCTTCTGTTAGTTACTTGGTATGAGATAAACACTGAAGTTGCTACTTGCTGAGGAGTTAAGCACAAAGCAGCACAATCAGCTTTATTAATGGTGGTTTTTTTTTTTAAGAAGCTTTGCTTGAAATGTATACAAATGCCTTTCTAAGGTCTCAGAATGGAACGGTAAACAAACTAAGACTGAAAGAAACCTTCAGGTTAACCAGTTTGTGCCTGT
>NW_012274811.1:0-2795 GCF_000151885.1 Dipodomys ordii
GCAAGCACTCTACCACTGAGCCACCTTCCCAGCCATGGATTTTTTTTCTGTCCATATCAAATACTTCCTTAAATTCATTTCACAGTTTATTCAAACAACTACTGATCACTGTATCCTTTATTTGATACCAAATATTTATTGGAAGTATCCATTACATTCCAGCTTTATATTAAATATATAATCTTTAATTTAGTATGCACAGAATCCTCCAAGGAAGCTGTGGTGCCATTTTATACACAGGGCAGGTGAGACTAAGCATTTACATATGCTCACTGATGTGTGGGGTCTGAATTTCACCTCAGACCCGCATTACTTAGCATCCATAACCCATTCACCTAGAGATTTATTATCTGGCAAGGGACTGCTTGATCTGTCAGGGAAGGGGTATACAATGGCATAAACACTTGGAGCAGATAAGAAATTACTGTGTGTGTGAGCATGTGCATGTGTGCACGTGTGTGTGTGTGTGTGTGTGTGTGTGTGTGTGTGATTGTGTGCTATTCCATTTGGAAATAAGGACAGTGAGAGTGAAGACTGGAAGAGACAAAAGTAGCTGCTTACAGAGGTCCTTCAAGTATTTTATCTATGTGCCAATTCTGAGGCTTGAATGAGAAGCCTTGCTCTCTCATTTTGTTCTCTCTCTCAAGGCTAGTACTCTATCAGTTGAGCCACACCTCCACTTCTAGTGTTTTATTGGTTAGTTGGAAATAAGAGTCTCACAGACTTTTCTGCCTGGACTAGCATCCAACCCTGAGCCTCAGATCTCATCCTCCTGAGTAAGCAGGATTACAGGTGTGAGCATCAGCACCTGCTTCATTTTTATTTTTTATTTTTTGGGAGTCCTGGGGCTTGAACTCAGGGCCTAAGCTCTGTCCCTGAGCCTCTCTGTGCTTAAGGCTAGCACTCTACTACTTGAGTGCCACTTCTGGCTTTTTCTGAATGGTTTATTGGAGATAAGAGTCTCGAGGACTTTTCTGCCTGGGCTGGCTTTCAACTGCCATCCTCAGATCTCAGCCTCTGGACTAGGGAGGATTACAGGCGTGAGTCACCAGAGCCTGGTTTCATTTTTATTTTTTGAAATGAAATGAAAGTAAGTGGCTGTATTGTTCTTTGGTGTTGCCCCAAGGGCAGTCTACCGCATTCATAAAGGAGCTCTACCCAGCTCTATGCAGGCCTTACCTTCAGAGTCTCTGCCTTCCTCCCGCAGCTACACTTCTCAGGCTGCTAACCCAGCTCTGCCTTCTCCCCGCAACCCTCCCCCCACCCCCACCCCCACCCAGGCTATGCTTTTGTGAGCAAAGAACCAAAACAGTAGTAAGTCATTTTGACAAAATAAGAGCTAATAGATCCAAGCAAAATTACTGTAACCAGAGCCACAGATACTCCTCTGACATGGAGGTGACAAATTTGTAAAATCATTATACTCAGATATCTCCTCTTTTTCTCCCCTTCTTTGAAATTCTGCTTTGAGCCAGGTATTTGCTATCCTGAAAATGTTATTAAAAAAAAAAAAACCTACCAGAGGCAGGGACACAGGGAGAAAATAGTCCTGCCTACACAGAAAGGGGAAGGACCTATTGGAAGGTCTTAGGATTATGAGGCTCATATTGGAAGTGGAAGCAGGAAAATCTAACATTGGAAATAATGACTGTAGCATTAGGTCATCTGGGCAATGTAGCCTTCCTGTACTGGCCTAAAAAATGTGGCCTCAGCCTCTTTTCTCCCTGCTGGAAGTCACGAGAACAGTCCCTTCCTTCCTTCAATGTTCAGTGGCCCCCATACTGTGTTCAGGGCACTTGAAGAGACACAAAGTGAATGTCTGGCATTCCTGATGGCTAGCTGTTCACAGGCAGGAGGAATTAGAGAGCAACGTAAATGGTGACCATGCCTTACGTGGCATCCTCACAACAGCCTCGGCTGGGCTGCTCCCCGCTGAGATCCAGGGCTCAAATTTCCACCCCAAGCCTCCTTTCTATAAGCACTGATGGGTGCCGTCCTTTGCACTTTGACACAGCAAATTCGGAGTCTACCTGCACCTAGTTCATTCTACCTGGGCACTTAGATGGCACTGACTTGTGGCGTCTGGACTGGGGTTTCCTGAGCTCTCGATTATGAAGGAAAGAACAGGTGCAAAACGCAGGAAATTCGTTTTGATCATGTGAGCTGGAAATGAAGTAGCGGGCTTTCTGGATCCGGAATGGTGATTTGTTTGTTCTAGCCACGTTCCTAAAACCCTGACGGATGGGTTGTACACTCCATGCTGCCCAGTACCACATTTCCTCATCTTCAAAGTCTAGAGCAATATGTCTGCTCATGGGTTCGCTCCATTCTTGGAGCATCTACTGGGCCATTTCCACTCCCTCTTGCCATCTCTTTGGCATCATTGTTCCTCTTTTGCAGGAAACTGGAGGCCTGCATGACCTAACTTGCACAAGACAAAGCTGCTATGGAGAGCCTGGGTGAAGGTGAGATCTCCAGCATCATGGTCTGGGTAGCTTTTGTTTTAAAATGTTGCCTTTTCCTTGTCCCAGCTTTTATTTTTTCCCCCCAAGTTTTCTTTGCCTTCATTTCATTCTGGCAGTGGATTGTGAGGTCCTGAGTAATAGAATAAATAGAACAGTCTACATTAATTCAGCAATTGCACTTTTAGAGAGTTGCCTCAGAGAGAGAAAATATGTGACCTCAAAAAAGACTTGGACTGGGGCTGGGAAGGTGGCTCAGTGGTAGAATGCTTGCGTTGCATGCATGAGGCCCTGGGTTCGATTCCCCAGCACCACATAAGCAAAAAGAAAAAA
>NW_012274812.1:0-1617 GCF_000151885.1 Dipodomys ordii
AAAAAAAAAAAAAAGACCTTGGTGCTCAGGCAAATCCCCATGGGAGGCTTCAGTTGGCATGTCAGCCCCTCATAGACTCATGGTGATGCTTAGTGTCACAATAGGTAAAAACCTGGGATGAATGCAGAGCTACAAAGGTGAACAACGAAGAGGGGCAATGGCCAAGTTGAATTTTAAGACCTGGGTGGGATGGGGAGGATGCGCTCCAGAGTTTGGAATTTGTGCAAAAGGAAAAGCAAGGTCCCTTGTTTAAAAATTTATTCAGAATTTCCAACGTAGGCCCGGGAAGGTGGCTCAGCGGTAGAGCGCTTGCCTTGCAAGCATGAGGTCCTGGGTTTGATTCCTCAGCACCACATAAGCAGAAAAAGTGGGAAGTGGTGCTATGGCTCAAGTGGTAGAGCGCTAGCCTTGAGCTGAAGAACTGAGGGTCAGAGTTCAGGCCTCACGACTGACAAAAAAAAAAAAAAAAAAAAGCAGCCTGTAATCCTAGCTACTCAGGAGGCTGAGATCTGAGGATCTAGGTTGGAAGTCAGCCTGGGCAGGAAAAATCTGTGAAACTCTTATCTCCAATAAACTACTCTAAAAAGCTGGAAGTGGAGCTGTAGCTCCAAAATGGTAGAGCACTAGCTTTTAGCAAAAGAAG
Organism: Dipodomys ordii; assembly: GCF_000151885.1. Taxonomy (NCBI): domain Eukaryota; kingdom Metazoa; phylum Chordata; class Mammalia; order Rodentia; family Heteromyidae; genus Dipodomys; species Dipodomys ordii. Next base: position 644 of record NW_012274812.1, read on the forward strand.
CTTAGGGACTACACCCAGGCCCTGAGTTTAAGCCCCAGAACTGGCTAAATAAAAAAGAATTTCCAGACATGTTGAATGCCAGTGGTTCATATCTGTAATCCCAGCTTCTCAGGAGACTGAGATTTGAAGACTGAGGTTTAAAGGAAAGTCTGTCAGACACTTATCTCTAATCAACCACCAAAAAACCACAAGTTATAACTGTGACTGAAGCAGCAGAGTACCAGCCTTGAGTAGAAAAGCTAAAAGACAACACCCAGGCCTTGGGTTTAAGACCATGTACTGGTGTGTGCACACGCACGTGCATGCGCACGCACACACACACACACACACAACACACACACGTTCCTAGACAGACAGTAAAGCAGAGCATTAAAGCAAAACTAAAGGCCCTGGTACACTCATTCAGCTAGTCCTGGAGGTACATGAAGAAGACCCCAGGAGTTTACTGCTTTCCTGGTGCATCTCAAATCCCACCTTGGCCTTAGCCCCGGTAAGGAAGGGGCAGGCTCTCTGCATTTTGAGAGGGTAGAAACCTTTGGGATGGGCCTAGGGATAGTGGGGAGAGGTCTCATGGTCTGAGGTGTGGGGTACATCCCTCTGGGGCAAGCAGCCCTCCTACCCTTTCAAGCAGATTAGTGGGAAAGGCATGCTCCAGGCTCCCAGATGCTAATCACAGGGCTAAGAAGTCCTGAAGTCTCCAACTTGGCATTTCCTCTCCCTCCCTCTCCCTCCTGGCTTCCATCTCCCTACCCCATTCAGCTGACTATTCTCTGAGCTCAAAAACCCAAAAATAGGAAAAGAAAGCTACACTTTTTACCCTCTTGTATCAAATGACACAGTCACTTTGCCTCAAACTTTTCATCAAAGGAGCCTTTGTAAGGGCCTGGGGAAGAAAGCGGGCCTTGGAAGTCAGCCACCAGGAAACCACGCAGAAAGTGCTGAGCAAGGGATCCTGCTGGAGGGCTGGGGGGGGG
>NW_012274813.1:0-2150 GCF_000151885.1 Dipodomys ordii
CGCTCGGGGTCGCCCTGCGCGTGAGGGTCCCAGGCCGGCGGGCCCAGCCACGGGAGACCCCGGCGGGGAGGGAAGTGGCGGGAGAGCCAAATCAGCCGCTTCTGGGGCCTTGGAGGACGAGTAGGAGCTGCACTCCACATAGGCCGAAGGCCTCCGGGCCAGAGGGAGCGGCCGTGCAAAGGCACGGGGGCACGCGTGTGAGTGGGGGCCCCCTCCCCGATTGCATGGGACGGGGGGGGGACTGGCGGGGCAAAACCCCTCAGTCACGTTCAGGTGGCTCCACTCTCCTGAGGACAACGGGGAGCCCCCGAGGGCTCCGGGAGAGGAGGTGCAAGTGTGGGTGCTACGGAGAGAGTGGGCTGGGAGTGGAGGAAAGCCGGTGCTGTGTGGATGGAGAGGCTGGTATGATGAGGAGGAGGCCCAGTGGCTGGGCAGGGGGTGGCAGGGCTGAGGGCCTCGCGGGGGCCTGGGTGGGCACTGTTCCCAGGGAGATGGGGGTGTGTATGGAGAGGAGTTCTGGACACCCCAGGCCTTCTGGAGACACCTTGGTGGTGTGGTTTGGGGGAGGAATGCAAACTTCTGCCTGATGTCAGGCAGGGAAGCCCCTGGGGCCGGGCTCTACCACTTGAGTCAAAGCGCCACTTGGTCTTTATTGGTGCTTAATTGGAGGCCTGCCTGAGCTGGCCTCACACTGTGATCCTGGGAGCTCAGCTTTCTGAGTAGCTAGGTGAGCCTCAGGTACCCAGCTGGGTTGTTTGGTTTGTTTTTGCTGGGTGCGATGGCACATGCCTGTAATCCTAGCCCGTGGGAGGCTGACGCAGAAAGGTCAGGTGTTTGAGACCACTTTGGATATATTGGGAAACCTTGTCTCAACAAGCCAAAAAGTGACTTGGAAGCATAGCTCAGGTGGTAAGAGCACCTGCCTAGCAAGCCTGGGGACCTGAGTTCAATACCCAGTACTGACCAAAGCAAAAGAAAATCTGAAAAACTTTGAGACATTTTGTAGCCAACTGATTTTTTTTAAATCAGTTGTGGGTCTTGAACTCTGGGCCTGGGCGCTGTCCCTCAGCTCTTCAGCTCAAGGCTAGTGCTCTACCACTTGAGCCATAGCACCACTTCTGGTTTTCTGGTGGTTAATTGGAGATAAGAGTCTTATAGACTTTTCCTTTGAACCTTGATCCTCAGATCTTAGCCTCCTGAGTAGCTAGGATTACAGGTGTGAGCCACCTGTACCCAGTTCAATTGATTTTGTGAGTCTTTAAGTTTTATGGACTGACAATGGACATTTGCATTCATCACATTTAAATCAAGTTCCCTGTTTAAACCCCACACCTGAGACAGACAGCTTCTCAGACCAGCTTGATCCAATTCCCATTTGCATCTTTAAGTAACTGACTGTTGAGAGACAACTCCATCCTGTGCAGTTTACCTCCACACAGTGTGCAGGTGACTCTGGGATGCACACAGTGTGTCTGCACGATCTATACTGGGGAGATTTCTCACCAACCCTGGAGGATGGAGCTGTTGCTCAGTGGTAGAGTGCTGTACTGAGCAGCCCCCGTATACCTTCCTACCCTGGTCCAAACACCCCACCCCCTGCCTCAGTGGGTAGACACTTCCATAGCTGGAGCCACACAACTCTCGGCCTTTTGGCCGGCTCCGTTCACGGCCTGTGGTGAGGGCTCTTCCTGCCCTGAGGGTGTGTCAGGACTTCATTCCTTTTTATGTTTTGGCTGGTCCTGGGGTTTGAATTCAGGGCCTGGGCACTGTCCCTGAGCTTCTTTGTGCTCAAGGCTAGAGCTCTACTACAGCACAACTTCTGAGTAGTTTATTGGAGATAAGAGTCTCACAAGACTTTCCTGCCCAGGCTGTCTTTGAACTGTGATCCTCAGATCTCAGCCTCCTGAGTAGCTGGGATGACAGGCGTGAGCCACCGGCGCCCAGCCTCATTCTTTTTTTTATGTCTAATATTGCATTGTGTGTATTACATTTTATTTATCCACTTGTCTGCCATTGGCCATAGATATTAGGTGGTTTCTGCTTTGGGGCTGTTAGTGTTCATGTACAGGGTTTTTGGTGTGTTAGAGATGGAACCTTGTATGGACAAGCATGCCATATAAACACAGGAGCAGGCCATGAGGCGACGTGAG
>NW_012274814.1:0-1807 GCF_000151885.1 Dipodomys ordii
AGCCGGGGCCGCTCGAGCCACCCGCGCCACCGCCGGCGCGTTGCCCTGGCAACCGCGACAACCCCGCGCGAGGCGACATGGGAAGGGGGTCCGTCAGGCAGCGGGCGTTGCTGGGAGATGGGCGGGGCGAGGGAAGGGGCGTGGCTTGCGTCCAGGTCCGCAGACCGAGTGGGTGGTTCTCAGCGAACTGCAGCGCTCCATTTAAAAACGTCATTCCTGCCGGCCCGGCGGCTCACGCCTGAGATCCTGGCTACTCTGGAGGCTGAGATCTGAGGATCGCGGTTCGAAGCCTTCTCAGGTCGGAAAGTCAGACTTTTTTTTTTTTTGGCCAGTCCTGGGGCTTGAACTCTGGGCTGGACAGTCCCTGAGCCTCTAGGCGAGCGTTCTACCACTTGAGCCACAGCGCCGCTCCCGGTTTCCTGGTGGTTCCTTGGAGATGAGAGTCTCATGGACTTTCCTGCCCGAGCTGGCTTTGAACCATGATCCTCAGATCTCAGCCTCCTGAGTAGCTAGGATGACAGGCGTGAGCCACCGGTGTCTGGCCACAGTTAATTCTTATGCAGACCAAAATCTTTGGCAAAAAAAATGTGCAAATCTTTTCTCCTATTCCATGAGTTGCCCTTCACGAGGTTGTTTGTTTGCTTTGATGAATGGAAGTTTTTAGGAATTCTTTTTTTATTGCCAATAGTTTTAGCATCCTAACTAAGAAATCATTGCTAAATAAAACAGCCTGAAGCTGGTCCTTTATGTTTTTTTCTAGAAGGGTAATAGTTTTAGCTTTCCCATTTAGATCTTTAATCTATTTTGGGTTAATGTTGCTGTGTTTTTTTTTTTGTTTTTGTTTTTTCTTGGGTCCGGTCGTGGGGCCTGAACTCTGGGCCTGGGTGCTGTCCCTCAGCTCTTCAGCTCAAGGCTAGCCCTCTACCACTGATCCACCTCCCCAGCCCCTCCTGTGTGCTTTCTAAGGTAAGACCCATAAGACCCAATTCATTCTTCTGCATGCTTCTCCAGTGGCATTTGCTAGAGGACCTCTGTTCCCAATTATGCAGTTGTAGTAACATTGTCCATTGCCCTTAGCAATGGGTGCAGGGAGTTTTTCTCTGTACCTTTCCTGACTCGTATTCCAAACTGTAGTAAATTGTTCACCCATTCACATCCATTGGGTGAAGGGATTTTTCTCAGGCTTTCTCTATTTTCAGTGGTTACAAATAAAAACCACAATATCCATTCACATAAAGATTTGTGTGAACATATGTTTTCCTTTCTCTTGGGCTCATACTTAGGAGGAGTGAGATTTCTGGGTTAGACAGTCAGCGTGAATTTAAATTTAGAAGAAACTGCCCACATTTTTTGTTTTCTTTTTCTTTTCCGAGTGACTATCCAATTTTGCATTGCTATCAGCAGTGTAAGAATTTCAGCAGCTACTGCACCTCTGAGCAATCGTGATAGCCAATTTTGTTTGCCTTTTTTTCTTTTGCATCAATGCTGGGACTTGGACTCGGGGCTGGTGCTCTACTCCTTGAGCCACTTCTGGATTTTTGCTGATTAGAGACAAAAATTCACATGGATTTGTCAGCCTAGCTAGCTTTGAACCACCACCCTCAGATTTTAGCCTCTTGAGTAGTTATAGGATTACAGGCATGAGCTACTGGCTCTGTTTTTAGCTAGTCTAATAGATCTCTAGTAGTATTTCATTGTTGGCTAGTTAGGTTTGTTTTTTGTTTTGTTTTGTTTTGTTTTTTGGGTCCAGTCGTGGGGCCTGAACTCTGGGCCTGGGGCTGTCCCTCAGCTCTTCAGCTCAAGGCTA
>NW_012274815.1:0-2369 GCF_000151885.1 Dipodomys ordii
TCAGATTGGTATGGAGGGCTGGGAAGGTGGCTCAGTGGTAGAGCGCTTGCCTTGCATGCATGAGGCCCTGGGTTCGATTCCTCAGCACCACATAAACAGAAAAGGCTGAAAGTGGCACTGTGGCTCAAGTGGTAGAGCGCCAGCCTTGAGCTGAAGAGCTGAGGGATAGCGCCCAGGCCCAGAGTTCAGGACCCATGACCGGACCCAAAAAACAAAAACAAAAACAGATTGGTATGGAGACTGCTGTTTTATGGAAAATAAGTTCTTCCCCCAGACCAAATGGATTCATTATGATTTCTCTAAACCAGTGCTCTTGCTTTCTCTAGAAATTTGTATCTGTGGGCTGGAAAGGTGGCTCAGTGGTAGAGTGCTTGCCTTGTATGCATGAGGCCCTGGGTTCGAGTCCTCAGCACCACATAATCAGAAAAAAGCCGGAAGTGGTGCTGTGGCTCAAGTGGTAGAGTGCTAGCCTTGAGCTGAAGAGCTGAGGGACAGCGTTCAGGCCCAAAGTTCAATGACTTTGTGTCTGACTGACCAAAAAAAAATTTTTGTATCTGTGGAAGGGCATGTATTTGATGCAGTTTTGGCCAATCTGATATCAATGGTAATCTATAGGAGGGGTATGCATCTGCCTTATTGGGAGAAAGCCTGTGTCCTGTTTTTCTGCATTGGATAGAGATGTCAACTATGGAAATACAGCATCTATCTTGAAAGACAAAAGTCTGCATAGTCAAAAATAGTCAAAACTAAAGAAGGGGGCTGGGATGTAGCTCAGTGGCAAAGGGCTTGCCTAGCAAGTGCAAAGTCCTGGGTTTGATCACCAATACCAAAAACAAAAAGACAAAAAAAATACAGTTTAAAAAAACCCAAACAAAAAAACTAAAGAAGGAAGAAAACCATGCACATCACAGAGCTTGCCTGCCTGCCTGCCGCCTGCCCGCCTGCCCGCCTGTCTTCCTTCCTTCCTTTTCTTTCTTTCTTTCTTTCTTTCTTTCTTTCTTTCTTTCTTTCTTTCTTCCTTTCTTTCTTCCTTTCTTTCTTTCCTTCTTTCTTTCTTTCCTTCCTTCCTTTCTTCTTTCTTTCTTTCTTTCTTGCCTTTCTTTCTTGTCAGTTATGGAGCTTGGACTCTAGGCCTGGGTGCTGTTCTTGAGCTCTTTTGCTCAAGGCTAATGCTCTATCTCTTTACCACTTTGAACCACATGACACATCTGGTTTTCTGGTGGTTAATTGGAAGTAAGGGTTTCTCATGGACTTTCCTGCCTGGGCTGGCTTTGAACCACGATCCTTACCTTTCAGCATCTGGAGTAGCTAGGATTATAGGCATTCTTTTCTTTTCTTTTTTTGGTCCAAGACTGGAACTGACACTTTCACCCATTAGCTAGCACTCTACCAACTGAACCATGCCTCCAGCCCCATTGAATTTCTTCTTTTCTTTTTTAAAAAAAATTAATTTTATTTTATTATAAAGGTGATGTATAGAGGGATTACAGTTACATAAGTAAGGTAACAAGTACATTTCTTGTCAAAGTGTCTTTTTTCTTTTTGTTTGGTCATGGGGCTTGAACTCGGGGCCTAGGCACTGTCTATGAGCTATTTTGCTCAAGGCTAGTGATCTAGTACTTTGAGCCATATCTCTACTTCCAGTTTTCTGGTGGTTAATTGGAGATAAAAGTCTGATAGGAAGTGATGCTGTGGCTCAAGTCTACCTTGAGCTGAAGAGCTCAGGGACAGAACCCAGTCCCAGAGTTCAAGCCCTACAACCAACTGAAAGAAAAGAAAAAGAAAGAAAGAAAGAAAGAGAAAGAGAGAAAGAGAAAGAAAAAGAAAGAACAAAAGGAAGGAAGGAAGGAGAAACGAAAGAAGAAAGAAAAAATTTTTTCTTTTTTTTTTTGTCGGTCATGGGGCTTGAACTCTAGGCTTAGGCACTGTCCCTGTGCTCTTCAGCTCAGGCCAAGTGCTCTACTGCTTGAGCCACAGAGTGAGCCACCGGCGCCCGGCTGAGGGGGAAAAAAAAACCAAAACGTTTTAAGCCAGGAGCTGGTGGCTCATGCCTGTAATTCTAGCTACTCAGGAGGCTGAGATCTGAGGATTAAGGTTCAAAGCTGGCCAGCAGGAAAATCCCTGAGACTCTTATCTCCAATCAACCACCAAAAAACTGGAAGTGGCATTGTGGTTCAAGTGGTAGAGCGCTCACTTTGAGCTGCAGCACCCAGGCCCAGAATTCAAGCTCCATGCTCGACAAAAAATGTCTCATAGATTTTCCTTCCTGGGCTGGCTTTGAACAGCGATCCTCAGATCTCAGCCTCCTGAGTAGCTGGGATTACAAACATGAGCCACCAGCACCTGGCTCTTTGATTTTTTTTTTTTTT
>NW_012274816.1:0-6948 GCF_000151885.1 Dipodomys ordii
GGGGCGGGGAGGAGGGGGGGCGGGGGGATGGCTGCTGTTTGAGGGAAACACTGGAACAAAAAGCAAACACGAAGGCTGAAGAGTTCATTTGACTGCTAGTGACCTTGAAAATCCAATCTTTTACATTTTCCTTTTTCCATTTAACATTAAGAGCATGATATATTTCACTTAGCACATTAAAAGAGGATAGAGGTTGTAGTTCATAATTTAAGAGTATATAGTACTGATACCCTGTGAACTTTGTATTTGGGTTACTCTTACTGTGCCACCCTCAGCTGAAAAGAGCGCTACACGGAGTGCTTGCTCTTGAAAAATGGGCTGGCTGCCAGAGCAGTGGCTCAGATGGTAGAGCACCAACCTGGCACATGTGAGGCCTGAGTTCAAACCCCAGTACTGCATCAGTCGTGTCCCGTCTGCCATGGGTGGCAGTTGTGTTGTGTCAGAAGGATGAGCTCTCTAGTGGGGAAAGCTCAGAACAAGTCACATGACTGGTCCACTAAACTAGCCTCAGACGGGACGCCAGTGCTCCTGGCTGGTCTGGGGCTGTGCAGCGGCTGGTGGAGGACCGAGACCCTGCCCCCCCTGCCTCGCAGCCATGCCAGTCTCTGCCTGGCCCCAGTCTGGATGTTTCCTGTGGCCACAGGCCCAGGTGATGTCCCTTCTAGCTGACAGCAGCCTTCCAGACAAGGCTCCAGCTCCAGGTGTCCACAGGTAGCAGTCTCCAGACAGCAGGTGCTTCCCCAGGTGCAAGGTGGAGATTTGAAGTCAGGGGTGGGTGGGTGAGCGGAGCCTGCCAAGAGCCCTGGACCCCTCTCGGCAAGCCCGTTCTTGACCCCACTTGCTAACCGGGGTGGCTGAAGGAGCAAAGCCAGGAGAAATGGGAGGCGGGCATGGAGTCTGCACTCTGGGTGGGTTAGCGCCCCGCTGAGGTCAGGGGAGAGGGGGTTGGGTTCAGGGCAGGTTCTGAGGAGGCCTGCGGAGGGGATGATGAACCCTGTCCACATGCACAGGCGCCCCTCAGAAAGCGGGGCAGCAGAGACTAGAAAGCTCATAGCTGGGGAAAGAGCATGCCTCAGCCATGGGGGGGCGTGGCGGGGGTGGGGAACCAGGGACATCACTTGCAGGCAGCAGTCCTCAGAGATCCTGTGCCCTCCTGGCCAGTGAGGGCGTGGGGACTGTGTAACACCAGAGTGGCGGTCACAGAGATGACCCTCAGGACGCCACCATGCGGTGATGGTAACAGACACTCGTACACAGCAAGACCACAGGCGGCTCAGACCCAAGACGAACACCATCTGTTCAGTTCTTCACTTTGTTGTAGATTAGGCTGCCCTGGGTTCACACTGCCTGAGTACAAACCCAACCCCGTGGAAGGCGGCGCCTCCAAGTCCCTCTTCTTCCCAGATGAAGCAATAAACAAGCACCCCCGCTTCAGGTGAGTGTGCCACCCCCTCAGCAGACGCTCTGCTCACAGACACAGGGGCCACAGCTACTGGATGGCTGCTTCTCACACCCAAACCTGCCTGTTTCCCAAGTCACCTTGAAAGTCAGACTGGCATTGTCCTCCTGTGGCTGAGCAGATTCCTTAAATCTTTCCCCCTTCTGTAGTTTCTGTGATCTACTCATCTCAGTACCATAAAATCTACTCGGCTCCTGGTGCATTTAGTAGGTAGTTTTTCCTCTGTTCTATTAACTACCCGAGCTGTTAGCTATCGGTTGTTAGGTTTGCAGTTCCTTCAGGACCTATGCTGCTCGAGCTTGGCTTTGTGCCTGCCTGCTCACCCATCCTGAGCAAAGGTTCCTGATCTCAGGCAGGGGTGCTGGAACGCAGCAGTGTTCATTCGGTTTCTGAGTATTTTTTGGAAGTAACACAGAGTTGTGTTGAAAGTGAAATGAACATTTTTAGCCGTAAGAAGAGAGACAGTGACAGATAGGTAACAGAAGGTGGCAGCACCAGACATCTCCTTGGAGAAAGTAGAGTGCTCCTGCCTGGCGTGAGGTGAAGCAGGCTTCTAGTGGAGGAGCTGTGGAAGCTGAGTGGACCAGAGCTCTTGCGGGAGAAGTGTGTGCAAGATGCAGCTGCAAAGTGCGCACTTAGCTTCACCTAAAGTCACCGTGAGAGAGCCCACCGCGGCCGGCCTGCGTGCTCAAGACTTGGCTTGGTGCCGTGGACTGGGACAGGGGTGCTTCCCCCTGGGGGACCCCAGAACAGAGTCTCGCACGGCTAACGTTCCCAAGGCATCTCAGTGCCTGGAACTTGCGCTCGGTCTGTGGACTGTCTCCACGTCTTTTGAATAGGACTAACATCAGTTCATCTCTGTGTCGTCAAATTCTTCTGCATGGTGGTTCTTTAGAGGGTATTTATGAAGTTTGGTTGTCTGTTTTAGTACCCTAACAAGAAATATCCGGCACAGGAGAGGAGAAAAGGTTGTCATCAATGTACCAAGTAAGTTACAAAGGTGAGGGGAGCTTGGGGGGAAAGGCGGGGGGCGGGGGGCTTATTGCATTGTTGAGTCCTGACTCTCAACCACGTCCTTCCCTTTTATGTTCACAACGCAGTATTTAAGGACAAGAACACCCCATCTCCATTTGTGGAGGCGTTTGCTGACGAGGAGGCTGCCCGGGCGGCGCAGCCCGACCACATCTACATGGATGCCATGGGGTTTGGGATGGGCAACTGCTGCCTTCAGGTACGGTGTCCGCCGTGTGGACTCTGACCGGTTCCAACTGCTTTAAAAACTGCATTTGAATTAAGGTGATGGGGTAGATAGGATTCTTTCTGAAAAGAAATTGGGTTTTATTTATTTATTTATTTTGTCAGTTGTGGGGTCTGAACTCTGGCCTGAGCACTGTCCCTCAGCTCTTCGGCTCAAGGCTAGCGCTCTACCACTTGAGCCACAGCACCACTTCCAGCTTTTTTTGCTTATGTGGTGCTGAGGAATTGAACCCAGGGTCTTCTGCATGTAAGGCAAGCACTCTACCACTGAGCCACTTTCCTACCCCCACAAATTAGAGTATTTTTTAAAATACTTTTGTTACTATGAAGGTGTTCAACAGAGGGGCTTGAAACAAGGTTGTTTAGTAAGTTCATCTGAAGCTGTCTTTTGACTTAGAACCCCAGATCACCACAGGTGGGGTCCGTAGTTTCTTCTTAGTGCTCATTAGTGGCAGGCTAGTGAAGCTGTTCGACACGGGCAGATCTTGATTTCTGTGAGCACTTACAATGGCAGCTACTGAGGTTTTTCTTCATGGAAGTACCCCAGGGGTTTTGTGATAGAAGGGACTTCAGACTTGGCTAATCAGGCAAAGCCACCTAGTGATGGAGGAAGGATAAATGCTTCGCAGTGGCCTTGCTGGCAGGCACACACACCACACGGGGGGAGGCCAGAGCCCCGGCCAGCGAGGCCTGCGGTGCGCACCATCTCCCTCTCCCTTCACTGGGGCTCCTTATTCTTCACATGTGGCTAACAGCAGGGCTTACAGTAGGGCCCTTCTAGGCCTGACTCTAAGCTCAGACTTATTTCATTGCCTTTATTAATAGCTGTATCTGTTACGAGCTGTCATTTGATTAAAATCATTGTGTGGAAGCTGTATAATTTGTAAATGTTCAAATTGAGAATTTAAACTCAGAGTCTGTTCTGCCAACTTCAGCTGATTAGAAATGGTCCTTGGGGAACTAGACGCAGCGCTGAAGCCTGTAGTCCTGGCTTCTCAGGAGACAGAATCAAGGGGAATCACGATTCAAGGCCAGCCCAAGCATGAAAGTTCAAGAGCCTCCGTCTCAGCCGACGGCTGGGTGTGGAGCTGCGCACAGCCACGGGCTGGGGACAGTGCCGTGAGCGTGCCCTCCCAGCACTTCAAGAGGACATCAGGGGCATCCTTTCCCGTGCGGGCCTGCAGCCTGTGCGCACGCCTGCTTGCAGAGTCCCTTCAAAACCGAAATCCAAGTGAAGGCCCCGCCACGTATTTCCACACTGACTTGTTTGTATGCAGTATGACAGAGGGTCATTTTTTTCTGTTTTCTTGACGTGTCGGTAGTAAAAGCTGTATTGGCTTCAAAAGAAACTTAGGGCCGTAAGTTTCCTTAGGAAAAGTCGCAATTCAAAACGAGAACTCTTGGTATTAGCTGCATTATTGACTTTGTTTTCATTACAAAGCGGCTAAAGAGAATATGTAAGCTCGTTACAGCATTAGGACTGCAGGTACATGGGGCTCCCGTCGCCCTCTTGACTGAATGCTACACCAGGTGTCGCTCAGACACTCCTCAAGGGCAGGGATATTCTCCCACAGACGCTCTTTGTGCAGCAACACAGCCACTCTCCAGGGGGAGGGCCTCGCTCCCTGGACACTGTGGTGCTGCAAAGAAGTGAGTTCTAGTGGCCCCTGACCCACCATTTTGTGGTGAAGGTACATTCCTCTTAAGCCTTGTAAATTTAGTGCTAATTTTTCCAATAACATGTCATGAACACAGACTTTTCTGTCACAAATATAGGCAATGTAAAATGCAACGAAATCTACAAATAACTACAGAATTCTGTGCTCTGTATCTCGTAGAACAATAGAAACTATAGGGGAAAGAAGTAATTTCAAAGTAATTTTTAAGTTTTACTTTAAAAATATAAAGATTTACTATTCAAAACAAACAGTATCTTTCCACATTCTAATTCTCAACTATTAAGCCAGGTGTGATAGTGCATGCCTGTAATCCCAGAGCCGGGTGTGATAGTACACACCTATAATTCCAGTATTGGGGAGGCTGAGGCAGGAGGATTGGGAGCTCAGGCCATCCTGGGCTGCATAACAAGACCGTCTCAAAAGAGAAAAGTAAAACGTACTGTTGTGGGACTGCCTGGGACTCATCTCGTGAGCAGTCAGCTCATGGCTTGTTTCCCTAAGGGCTTCAGAACGGGCCCAGCCTTTTAACCTGTGCCTCGATGCCGCTTCTCATGCACTGCCCCTTCCGCGGGTGGCGTGTCCACACACGGACACCAGGCCAGCCCACTCGTCACGCATGCCCTTCTTCCAGGGCAAGAACTGGTTTGTTCCTTTTCCTTTAGCCACAGTGATCATCTCTTCTGTCGCCTGTATCAGCTGTAGAATAAGGAAAGTAGTTACTAAATTTATTTAGAATAACAAGTTTCTGTTGCAAACTGAACTATCACATTCCAGTTGCTACTTTTCTTAAGCAGTCATTTCTAGGGTTGACTTTTCCAGGATTTGCTTATAAATCGTGTATCCTACCTAGAACATCCAAGAGCAGCCAATCAAAGCACTGGAAAACAAAATGTTTATCGTGAAAAGCCCCCCCCCCCCCCCCCGCCCAATCCTACAGTATCTAAAGTCACGATAGGGCTGAATGAACAGAGAGGCCCTGGCCTCTCCACTTGGGCTCTGCTGTGCGTGGCTTCTGCCAAACGCACCGCCAGCGCGCCTGGAGGGTAGTCAGGCCTTGCGCGTGCCAGGCCTCACGAGCACTTTGGGTCAGAGTTCGAGTGTCCCCACGCCCTCCCCGGTGTCCTCTGTGCCTCATGAGCTTCAGACATGGCTGGTCGGCAGCAGATGCCAGGCCTCGCCACACAGTCCTGAGGGACCCTCGCCACACCCACGGCGAGGTCCTTCCCTTGGGAACTCGTATTTCTTTTCCTGGGTGGTCACCCCAGACATCTCCGGGCGCTAGCACTGAGCGCAGCCACTCAGAGGTCTTGGTTCACAAGCCTGCGAGTCTGGCTTCTCCTGTCCCGGGTCACCCTCCCCGGCCAGCTGGCCGGCACCCACGGCCTGCTGTTTCTCAGATGGAGGTGCACTGGCCCCCCGACTCCGGGCCATCACCAGACCATCGCCAGGGTTCTTTAAAACTGTCCTCAGTAGCGCCAAATCCCTGTGGTACTGAAGTTTAAATAAGCCTCAGCTAACCCAAAAAGAGGGGCACGGTTAAGTGCAGATTCTAGTTCACCTCACCAAGAACAGCTTTTAAACAAAGCCCATGCATTGAGCATGGCCATCACTGGCCGTTCCCCTCCCCTCCTTTCCTCCAGCCCTCGCCCGCGGCAGACCTGATGGCTTGGGACACATGCTAATGACCTGTCAATCATGTGCATTCTTAAACAGGTGACATTCCAAGCCTGCAGCATATCTGAGGCCAGATACCTTTATGATCAGTTGGCCACTATCTGCCCAATTGTCGTAAGTAGAATTATACCCTATTTTAAATACATGCTAAGAAAAGGGTGCGTAGGCAGGATTTGCCAAGTGTGCTAGTGAGGATCAGCTGAGGCTTCATTCAAAAGTGAACTGATTTAAAAGGGTGCAGAGTTAGAGCTAATGGAGCTCAGGAGCTATGCTGTAGAGTTACCGTGCTGGTAAAATGTTCGCTGTGTGTCTCGTGTGGCCGTTCTCCGGTCATGATGAAGGACGTGGGTGGAGTCCTGGGGTTAGGACCGTCCCAGGAGCCCGCTTTAAGCGTGGAAGTGTGTGGCGGCCTGCAGAGTGGCCTTCCTGTGTCCACAGATGGCCCTGAGTGCTGCTTCTCCGTTTTACCGAGGCTATGTGTCGGATATCGACTGCCGCTGGGGGGTCATCTCTGCTTCTGTGGACGACCGGACCCGGGAGGAGCGAGGACTGGAGGTGGGGAGGACAGCGGGCCGGGGGGGGGTGGAGGAGACAAGTTCCCCATGTCCTCTGCATGCTGCAGGAACACGTCGCTGGCCATCCTGGCAGCTGTGCCCCTGGCTGGGCATATCCTCACAGCTCCCGCTGAGATCTCCAGGCTGGAACACGGCCTTGGGTGTTTTGAAAGTGGCCATGGTGGGCTGGGAAGGTGGCTCAGTGGTAAAGCGCTTGCCTTGCATTCACGAGGCCCTGGGTTCGATTCCTCAGCACCACATAAGCAAAAAAGAAAAAAGCCGGAAGTGGTGCTGTGGCTCAAGTGGTAGAGCGCTAGCCTTGAGC